>NC_139943.1:32786381-33033881 GCF_963454915.1 Gymnoscopelus microlampas
GGGAGGTACATCCATTCCATTCCATTTGACACCACAGATACATTCCCATCATATTGATTGATTAGGATTCAAAATAACTCTATTTACCAAGGTATCTGTAACAACTCAAAGGACAATTTGTCAAGCTCCAGTACACCTTTATTTTTAGTGTCACACCAAGCATATGCTCTGTCAAAATGACATGACATGCCTTAAAATTGGGCCATTATCTGTTGAAGTAAATCTTGACAGAAACTCTCAGCGGCCTTCTTCCTTTCTCGAGAGGAAATTGCCTCCTTTTCCGCGGTTTTGTTGCCCGTGTGGTCAATTACCTTGGTCTGTAATCTCTGGGCCCAGGAATAACTTGGAGTCTTGAGGCATTTGGATTTTGCAAACCAGGTTTATTGCAATTGTTAGTCAAATACAAATGATGGTTACAATTTACAATTTCAGCATTTAGCAAACGCTCTTCATCCAGAGCGACTTACAGTAAACAAGGTAAACACATACATACATCAAATGCAGAGAGACATTGTAGTGCCTCGATAATCTAGTATCATAGGTAAACCGATTGCCTCGTCACTCAAGGGGCCTTCTGGTCGATCTACAGTCTACACGGTCACAACTTTTTTCTGTTCTGGCCCCACAGTGGTGGAATGAACTCCCCACTGATGTCAGGACAGCAGAATCACCCCCAATCTTTCGCCGCAGGCTGAAAACCCACCTCTTCAGGAAACACTACCCTTCCTCTTCGCCTTGCCTACTTGTTGTTAACTAGTTGTACAAACTCTTGCTTTGTTGTAATTTTTTTATTGGATCTTGTTTAGTCGATACACTTATTTGTTTTAGCTCTTGCTCATTTGATTTTGCTATTTGTCTCATCTGTTCAAGAAAGTAGGTAGCTGATTTATTGCACTTTTACCTTAGCGCTAGGTATACTCTTGGTTGCTTGTTTTAGCAGAAAATGCACTTAAGACTTCTGGTGATTAGTAGTTTTGTTTCCCTACCTATGTTGAATGCACTTATTGTAAGTCGCTTTGGATAAAAGCGTCTGCTAAATGACTGTAATGTAATGTAATGTAAAAAACAGTTTAAATTCTGAACACCAAGTTCTAGCATACAGTATTTATAAATATCTTACTTACTTACTTATGCTCTTCGCCCCCTATCGGGCATAAGGTATCGATAATGTTCCTCCACTTATCACGGTCTTTGGCAACCAGTTGTGCCTAGCCCCATTAGAGACCCATCTCCAGCAGCTCAGCCTTGACAGTTCTGCACCAGGTGATCTTATGTTGGCCTCGTTTCCTTTTCCCCGGTGGTGTCCATCCTTTTCCCCGGTGGTGTCGAAAGCGGATCCCCACTTTAGGGATCCGCTCTGGGGGCATTCGAAGTACGTGTCCAAGCTATCTTAGACGACAGTGTTTAACTTCTATGATCATGTCTCGGCAGCCATACAGTCTTCATGTAGAGGTCCTTGTTTATAAATGTATAACTATGTGCTTCATCAATATACCTATATCCTGTCCATTGTTCTCACCACTCCCTGGAGGGTCATTAACCACTTAAACCCTCCATTCTTAGCAAAACGGACTTGAGTTAAACTGTACTTTTTCAGTCTACACCAAATCTCTTTGCGCCGCTTATTTTTGGCGAGCATTTTGTTCATACAGTAGATGACAATATGTTACCTCTTACATGATCTACCTCTCAAATTCATCCCCGCCCCCACACATATAGGAGTACCCTTTTTCCATCAACTTTGAAAAAGGGTATCATGATTGCCAATTGTTAGTGAATACATATTGATATTTTTAATATGAGCACAGAGGTTATATTATCAACATATTATGTAATCACACGTTTCTGTGGATTACATTACATTACATTACAGTCATTTAGCAGACGCTTTTATCCAAAGCGACTTACAATAAGTGCATTCAACATAGTTAGGGAACGAAACTACTAATCACACTGAAGTATTAAGTGCATTCTCTTCTAAAACAAGCAACTAAGAATATACCTAGCGGTAAGGTAAAAGTGCAATATATCAGCTACCTACTTTCATAAACAGATGAGACAAAATAGGAAAATCAGACAAAATAGGAAAAACAAATAAGTGTATCGAATAACCAAGATCCAGTAAAACAATAAAACAATAAAACAAAAAGATGGGCACTGACACTGCTGTCCTGACATCAGTGGGGAGTTCATTCCACCACTGTGGGGCCAGAACAGAAAAAAGCTATGACCGTGTAGATCGGCCAGAAGGAGCACTGAGCGACGAGGCAACCAGTCGCCCCGAGGCGGCAGATCGAAGTGGTCGGGCAGGGGTGTAAGCATCGACCATAGCCCGGAGGTAAGAAGGAGCTGTTCCTTTCACTGCCCTATAGGCTAGCACCAGGGTTTTAAACTGGATGCGAGCTGCTATGGGGAGCCAGTGTAGAGAACGGAGAAGGATAGTTGTGAGGGAGTACTTGGGGCGGTTGAACACCAGACGAGCCGCAGCTTTCTGAACAAGCTCCAGAGGTCTGATGGCAGATGCCGGAGCACCAGCAATTTGATGCCACTACGCATCTTACTTATAAAATAAAAATTGAAAGTGCCTGAATTACAGAATGTGAGTGCTGGCATCATGGTTAATGATAAATGCCCATTCTGCTCCTGCCATCCGTCCTCTTTTATCCCTACAGGAGACATAATGGTATCTTGATTACTGTGTCCCGTCATAAGTGTTGATTTACATGTTATCAGTTCCCAAGATAAGGTATTTCAACAGAAGTTAAGTTGTGAGCATGTTTGCTAGTGAATGTAATTTCCCACAGGGGAAATTCAGTGACCACAGTAGTTAGAGTACAGAGACAGGGTTAAAGAAGTACAGTACTTGGGGTGACAGGGTTTTTTCAGTTGCAGCCCCCCCACTGGAACCCACTCCCACCTCACATCAAAGCCACCCCCACTCTTGCTGTGTTCAAAGCCTCCCTCAAAACCCACCTTTTCAGACTTGCTTTCCCTGCCTAACCCAAACCAAATCTCCCTTTCTTCTTCTTAGTCTTAGCTTATTGTTTTTAGCCTTTTAAGTTTTTATTTTTTGCTCCTAATAAAATAGTTTTTAAGCCGTTTTGTAAAGCGACTTTGGGTACTAAGAAGCGCTATATAAGTCTGATGTATTATTATTATTATAGTAGACCCAGCTAAGAGTAGTGACACAATAGCTTTGAGTCAGAAAAGAAGAAACAACAACACAAAATCAGCAATGAACGATATACGACAGCATATTCCCAATACAGTATCCTCATCTTGCACTATGCAGAAACACTTACATTCAATCATAATGTTGTTACGGTATCAGCAGAATACAATGATAATCAATACAGTGCCAACAGTATTATCAGTACAATAACCGCCTACATGTAAAGATCTTTGTGTCCACAGCTGTGGGCCTCGTTCTTGCAGCTGTCTGAGTTATTGTCGTTTATTTATTTTCTGCAGTAATACAGTATGTAGTGTATTTAATATGGAGTTATTTATTTTGTATTTCTCGTGTAGTTATTTCAATGTAGTTGTTCAAACATACAGTATATTATATGGGAAAGACTGGAGACTGCAATTAAATCTGGTTGGGTAATAAGTGCAGGACAATAATAATAATAATAATAATAAACTTTATTTGTATAGCACCTTTCATGACATGAAATGCAGCGCAAAGTGCTTTACAGAGCAAGAATACAGTTACAGTTACAACCAATTTAACAATAAAGCAAACAAAAAATAAAATAAAATAAAAGCAAAAGCATAAAACATTAAAATAGGCAATACAGTGAGGACTTAAAAATCAACCAAAGAGTCAGCTAAAAGCAAGAGTGAAGAAATAGGTCTTGAGCTGTGCTTTAAAGCTATCGACAGAGGCTGCCTGTTTTAGGTGTAATGGGAGTTTATTCCACACTGTTGGTCCGTAAAAGCAGAATGCTGCTTCACCGTATTTTTTATATGTCATTTTAGGCACCTCGAGTAGGTCAGCACTTGAAGACCTGAGGGTCCGGTTTGGAACATGTCTCTCTAGGCAGTCATAGAGGTAGGAAGGTGCCAGACCATTTAGAGCTTTATAAACTATTAAAAGAATTTTAAAATCAATCCTAAAAACAACCGGGAGCCAGTGTAGTGAAGCTAGAACTGGAGTGATATGTTCTCTCATTCTAGTTTTAGTTAAAATTCTGGCTGCCGCATTTTGAACAAGTTGTAATCTGTCAGTTGTTTTCTTAGGCAGGCCAGAGTAGAGTGCATTGCAGTAATCAAGCCGAGAGAAAACAAAAGCGTGGATCAGCGTTTTTGCGTTGTCTAACGACAGATAGTCTCTAATTCGCGCAATATTTCTAAGATGAAAGAAAGCAATCTTGGTGACATGATTAATGTGTGCATTAAAATTCAATTCAGAGTCGATAATAACCCCCAGGTTCTTTACTGTGGTGTTACTTTCTACAGCCAGGTTACCAAGTCTACTTATTATTGATTCTCTCTGCTCACTGGAGCCAATTATGAGAATTTCTGTTTTATCCTCATTTAGCTTAAGAAAGTTCTCACTCATCCAGCATTTTATACTGGACAGACAGGTCAACAATGGGTCTAGAGCGCAGGGGTCGTCTGGAGCTACCGAAAGATACAGCTGGGTATCATCAGCATAGAAATGGAAGTTCACTCCGTGATCGGCGATGAGTTCTCCCAGTGGTAGTATATACAGGGAGAACAATAAGGGACCCAGAATTGAGCCCTGTGGAATACCAGAACAGATGTCATGTTTGTCTGAGTCAAAATTAGCTAGGCTGACAAAATAGCTTCTGCCTGTTAGGTAAGAGTAAAACCAAGACAAGGCTGTGCCTGACAAACCAATCCAGTACTCCATGCGTTGTAGTAGAATTTTGTGATCAATCGTGTCAAAAGCAGCGGTTAAGTCAAGGAGTAGGAGAACAGATATATTTTTGTTGTCAGCGGACACCCTAAGATCATTAATTACTTTTACAAGTGCTGTTTCTGTGCTATGACCTTTCCTGAAGCCAGATTGGAATTTGTTATGAACCTTATTGTTCTGTAGGAACACATCCAGTTGATGAAAGATAGTTTTTTCTAAGACCTTTCCCAGAAATGGCAGATTAGAGATTGGTCTATAATTACCCAGCACCAATGGATCAAGGTTGTGTTTCTTGAGTAACGGCCTGACTACAGCCGTTTTCAGTGAGTCTGGAAAGACGCCTGAAAGTAGAGAGCTGTTTACAATTCTTAGGATATCTCCAATCACGCTGTCTAAAACCTCTTTGAGAAACGGGGTGGGTATTGCATCCAGTGAACAAGATGATGATGTCATCTGTGATATAGTTTTACGGAGTTCCTCTTCATTAATTGTGCAGAAAGATATTAGACTTCCTCTGGAGTGATCTACGTTTTTGCACCATGCACCATTTGCAGCATTTGCAGTGCTAACAGCAGCATTCATAATACCAGCTCGAATGCTAAAAATTTTGTTTGCAAAAAAGGACGCAAACTCATCACACTTAGCTTTAGAAGCAGGGAGCGACTCCTTGTAAGCCTGGGGGGGGTTTAAGAGATGTTCAATGGTAGAGAATAAGACTCTGGCATTTTGCTTGTTGTCATTGATAATGCCTGAAAAATATGCTTGCCTTGCCAAGCGCAGTGCTTTGTTATAGGCCACTGTTGACTTCTTAAAAATCTCTAGGTGGACAGTGAGTTTGTTTTTTCTCCAAATTCGCTCAGCTCTACGACATTCTTTCTTGAGTGAGCGCATGTGCTCGTTGATCCAGGGTGTTACTCTAGAATTAAGTTTCTTTTTAGTTTTCATAGGAGCCACTATGTCGAGAGCTGACTCTAATTTGATATTAAAATGTTGAACCATATCATTCACTGAGGGAGCATCAAGTAGGGGGGGCACCTGCACACACGCCAGATGACGAGGAAACTCGTTTGCTGCAGATGAGCTAAAAAAAACGTTTTTTTATAGTATATTCTGTATTGTTTTTCCTTAGATCAAAGACAGTTAAAACACAATAAATAGTGGTCTGTTAGTTCGGGCTTATCAATAATACTGTCAACAGTGATATTCAAACCTTTAGTGATCACCAAGTCCAGGGTGTGGCCATGTTTATGTGTTGGCCCAACAACATGTTGAATAAAGTCAAAATTGTGCAGTAACTGTAGGAAACCCATAGCCACAACATCTGAAACAATGTCAACATACAAATTAGCATCTCCAGTAATCAGAGTTCTGTCATAATTAGTGGAACAGATAGATAAAAGTTCTGATATTTCTGTTAGAAATAAGGCTTTGCTGCACTTTGGAGGTCGATACATACTAATCATAAGCACAGACGATTGACTCTCCAATATGGTGGCCTGGTATTCAAATGATTTAAAACTGCCAAGGTTTGTCAGAGGTTTGAATTTTAAAGTGTCAGAAAAGATATTCACCAGACCACCTCCTTTTTTTCCCTCACGTCCTGAGTGAAT
Source organism: Gymnoscopelus microlampas (assembly GCF_963454915.1). Lineage (NCBI taxonomy): Eukaryota > Metazoa > Chordata > Actinopteri > Myctophiformes > Myctophidae > Gymnoscopelus > Gymnoscopelus microlampas. Next base: position 32,792,877 of record NC_139943.1, read on the forward strand.
GAAACTGTACTTTGGTGGGCATGCTGCAGATAAGAGCACCGCTCCATCAGAACCAAGCCAGGTTTCTGTTAGAAAGATAATATCTAGTTTCTCTTTACAGATGATATCATTTACAGAGGAAGACTTGTGATTAAGTGACCTGATGTTAAGTAGGGCCAATGAGTTAATCAATACAGTATCCTCATCTTGCACTATGCAGAAACACTTACATTCAATCATAATGTTGTTACGGTATCAGCAGAATACAATGATAATCAATACAGTGCCAACAGTATTATCAGTACAATAACCGCCTACATGTAAAGATCTTTGTGTCCACAGCTGTGGGCCTCGTCCTTGCAGCTGTCTGAGTTATTGTCGTTTATTTATTTTCTGCAGTAATACAGTATGTAGTGTATTTAATATGGAGTTATTTATTTTGTACTTCTCGTGTAGTTATTTCAATGTAGTTGTTCAAACATACAGTATATTATATGGGAAAGACTGGAGACTGCAATTAAATCTGGTTGGGTAATAAGTGCAGGACAATGAGTTAATCAATACACGTGCACTCACATGTACATGCATGCGTTACATACATGCAAAGTCATCATCGTCCAGTCCATACAATAACAAGTTAATGGTACTAACTGTCAAGAAGTGACTATGTGAACAACATACATCATGACCTCATAAAGCATTATAAATATTGGTGGCTCAGCGTCCCACCACAGTTTCATTGTTGGTCCCAGAATAGGGACACTACTAGGGTTCAAGTTAATTATGGGCTGTTAATAAATCTGGCATTTGTGAGGCACAGCCATTACTTAATGCACTGGACCAGATCTAATTGATTATATTTAGGATCAAAGACAGAACACTACTCAAACACACTCATGGTTATAATTCAAATTATGATGATTAAATTATAACTTGAATGCAATAAAATTGATAATCAAACACATTATTATATGATGTATAAGGAGGAGTATATATACCTTAAAGCAGCACTACTGTATGTCACTTTTTTAAAATGTATAAAATGCAATTTTGTCCAATCTGTATGGTAGAGTATGTTAATACAATATAACTTATACAATTGGGTTGGTTGTATTTTGTCTCCATGCTCTTCATATTGAGACATTTAGATCGTGTCAAAGGTCATGTCTCACCTAGACACAGGATCTGAGACGAATTTTGACCTGATGGTCAAGATCAATCACTCAGTCACACATGTTTGCTGGAAGCATTGTCAGATCAGACAGACAGACACACTCACATGCACACGCACGCACACGCACACGCACACACACAGGAATGTTTAAGGGCATCGAGCCGCTCTGGTACCAGGGAAGATCAGTCCCTACAATGTCTTTGTTTGACTTTTTTACTGTGCGTTTGGGCTGGGGAAGGTGTTTCTGAAAGGTCTCTAGAGAAGTGTGATCACAAGTGATGTCAGCGTGTTGGATCGGGACCAGACAGAGTTTTTCACAGACAAAGACAAACCTCATTAGTGTGAGCATAAGTTATGGTCCTTTGAGTGGTTACAGATACCTCGTTATCTATTGATTGATGGCTAGTCAAGCAATAGCTGTGACAATCTGTCACCTCCTACGTCCACTCCCAAATTCATCCCCACCCCTTTGCATCCTATACAGTCAGTATGTATACCCTTTTTCCAACTTTGTACATTTCAACGACCGATGGCTTCTTCAATATTCTGTTTGCGCTTGCTTTTTTTATTTATGGAAATGATTTTATTTTATTTATGAAACGCTTTTGAAAAATGTTGAAATAGTTTTTAAAAAAACTTTAGAAATAATACAAGCTCTAATATATATATATATATATATATATATATATATATATATATATATATATATATATATATATATATATGTGTATATATCATTTTTTGATGTAGAAAAAAGGGGATATTTACTCGCAACCCATAAAAATGTGTCCGCAACCCAAACATGGGTCCCGACCCACTGTTTGGGGAACAGTGATCTATGGAGTACGAGGAGAGCACGGTTGACAGAGATGCCAACCGTGAGTGTCGAACAATCAGAATGCCCCAGGGAGCTGTTTATTCCTGATGCTCTTCACAGCTTTTATGCTCATTTTGTGGATTTCAACACTGGCTCTCAACAAAATGGCTCAAATGTCTATCAGCTGCAAACAGCACTACACTATTATCACTGTAGCATTATTTAGTCGATATGCACGCTTACTTGGTGAGTCACCGGGGCATCCCAAGGTCACTACTGAGTTATTTAATATTTACAAATGTACAACCCTGCCTCCTCAGTTAAAAAGCGTGTGCGTGTGTGCGTGCACAATGACAAAATACACATATTCATGCATCACGTTCACAAATCAAACTTTAGTTCATGAAAAGTTCAGAAAGAGATCTCCGTTATGAAATTACTTTTAGGAAGTTTGAAAATTCCTGATCAGTAATCAACATCTTTTTGAGATTCACCGTACAATAGTTATTTTTATACAATTTGTAGTACACTGTCGTATCTGATTACACATTATTATGTTATTGCACATTAGTGCACACACTCTGTCTGGAGCCAATACAGGCCATGAAGTACATTAAGTACATTTCAGCCAGGGTAGGACTTTGTGACAGGTACGATTAATGGCTGGACCAGACTCACTTACAAACATCTGGAGTTCATCCAACTCCCGCCGTAACATTCCCCTTTTTCCCTCCTATACATGGACATGTTTAAGTTAGATGCATAACACACACACACACACACACACACACACACACACACACACACACACACACACACACACACACACACACACACACACACACCAGAGCCATTGTGGGTGTTTTTTTACTCCGAGAGCGAGAGGGTACTAAAAAGAATTCCCTCAGAGACAGTCTGCAGTAACAGCCATTACAGGGACCCAGATTGGTATGTTTGTTAGAGGCTATGGGTTTCCGAGGCTAGTTAGAGGCAGACCTATACAGCTTATACATTAAAATCAAACAGATGCAGCCTTATAGCAACAATATATACTTTATATAAGTTTGACTTTTTCCCCATTAAGAAAAACAACAGAACTTGAAGAGAGGAAATAAAAATGCAGGGAAAAAAACATCATCATCAGCATTAATCTGAGTTCCCAGAAGTTTTCGCCAGCTCTCGCATACAAACGGGAGGGGCGAGGAACTTCTGGGCCAGAGCCCTGGTATTTGTGGGCGGGATGTAACTTACGCTCAGAATCTGAGCGGACACGCCTCTTACCGGTCTGAGAGCTGTGCAACTCGTCTAAAAAGTCAGATGAGAGGCAAACAGCAGTACACAACAATGGCGGCCGCAATTTCTCAAGGGGAAATTGCTTCCCGTCGCTCCTATTTACATGCAACACCCACTGCATGTGGATCCCGCCCCCTCTTCTTCATTGGCTGTTGATTTGAATCAGAACGCAGTGGCCGCGCCCCTGCTGTCCAGGCTTTCAGCCGAAGCCTCCCAGACTACATCAGCATAGGTAACATGGAGCCATAAAAAAGTTTGAGAACCCCTGCCTTAAGTGATGAAACTCTAACACATCACACCCATTCTCCGTTCACTCCTCTGGCTTCCCATCTTCTCTTCCTTCTTCTTAAAGTTTAAAGGATGGTGTCAGGGTATTCCACATTTTGGTGGCAGAGCACTAGAATGAGAAATTTTCCATGTTTGTTCTAAATTTGATATACCAGATCATGGTCCCTCTCTCTGGTGTTGTGGCTGTGGGTGTCACACACTTTGGAGAAGCACTTTGCATTACATTGTGGAATAATTTGTAACATTTTGGAAAATGATTGAACCCCCCTATGGGGTCCCTTGCATATTATTATTAGGGGGGGGGGGGGGGGGGTGAAATGCCAGCCCCCCTTTTTATCTGATAAGTTGAGCCTCTTGGAAGTTCAGCTTCACCCAGTTGATGGCTGCTCAGATGGTCATGGTGAGCACACAGGGAGGAGATGTTAGAGATTAAGAGTCTTGCTCAGGGACACCTTGAGGCGTAGACATAGGTGGGCCAGGAGGCGACCTTTGTGAACAGAATTGTTTCTCTCAGTCTACACTACAGTTATGATACAGGAACACACAAACATACTTCTGTTGAAGAGTCATAGCAGAAAAGCTTCAGTGACCTGCAAGAGAAAAAATACTGTGTGACACAAAAAGTCAGTTCACATTCTGATTTATTGAGAGAGAAATACAGTACATTTGACACCTGAGACCAGAGCTGCCAAGTCTCACCCTTTGAGAGTGAGAGTCACGCAATTTAACCTTTTCTCACACCTCACGCCACACTTGCCATTTCTCACGCCTCCCCCCATCTCACAGCCAAAAAAAAAAAAAAAGAGCAAACAGTTGCCTCTGATTGGTCTAAACCAATCAGAGGCAGCTTAAGGCGGGTCATAGCGTCTCTCTAGCCAATAAGAAGGATTTAAGGAAGCACAACACTTTGGCGGAGAAATGAAAACAGTACACAACGTGAAACGCCGACCGACGCAGCGCCTCAACAATGCCGTGACTGATTCAGTGAATCTGAAGCGGGAGGTCAAACGGTAGGTAATTTAACCACCTCCTTTTTACAAACGCATGATCTTTACAAAACATTTCATTTTGATGAAATGGTGGGTCTGACTACATACTTAAAACGTTACACAGGCTGCTGGTGAGCAGCATATGTTGCTGGTGGGTTTAACAACCGTGACTAGCAAATCACTGGTTCTCAACCTGTGTGTCGGGACCCACAAGGCCCAGGGGGGTCCCCACGTATTTTTTTTGTTTGGGGCGGGGGGGGGGGGGTCCCCAGATGACAGTAAAGTGACCATTTTTTAAAAAGAGCTTTTTTAATACCAAAAAAAAGAAGAAATGAAAGGAGAAATATCATCACTGCATCAAAAGTAATCAACAAACAATACTATAGAAAATTGTAAGAGGCCACATTTGTGAAAATAGCTGATCTACAAGCTCGCAATGCAAAGCGTTGTGAGCTTGTAGATCTGCTATTTTCCACAATATTTAGGCTCTATGCACAGCAGCCAAATTGGGAATGAATTGGGCCCCTTCCTTACTTCCTTCACAGGTGTTATCAATGATACTAATTAAGGCTCTGTTCCATTTAGTGTGGTATGTGGTTGTCTTATTTTCAAGGACCCCCATAACTCTTGAGTGTACAAATGGAACCAATGGACCCGTAAGGATCCATTTGGTTCCATTTGTACACTCTCAGAGTTACACACCCACCATAAGGGGCCATTTGGGAACCAAAATGGAGTGTTTCTAGTGAGCCAACATGCACCCTGATCAGAATGGAACAGAGCCTTCATTAGTATCGTTGGTAACACCTGTGAAGGAAGTAAGAAGAGGCCCAAATTCTTTCCAATATGGCTGCTGTGCATAGAGCCTCCTGGGGGACCCCCTTGTCAGGGTGGTTTTCTTTTGTGGGTGTAGCGGCCTGAAGAGGTTGAGAAGAACCACTGAGTTAAATCATGTATTTGTGTGTGAGCAAATGGATACTTACTATGAGCTAAGGGAATTTACAGCACTGTACCCGTGCTGTTTGCATTTCTGTCTAATAAAATATGAAGTCAAGCAAACAATAACATGTAGCTATTTGAGACCGGATCATTCATTCCTTAACTGTACGCTTTGGTTTCTGTCTGTTTGTTAGTTTGAAAGTCTGACAGATGTCGCAGTCCGGTAAAAAGAAGAAGCAGAGAGATCTGCTTTCATTCTGGGCAGGAAAGGGTCAACCACCCCCTGCCAAACTTGCCAGGTCAGAGGAGGCGTTAGATCTCTCAGTGACTGACAGAGTGGAGGAGGCTTTGGATCTCACAGTGACTGACAGAGTGGATGAACATGAGAGTCCAGAGGGCACAGAGAATGAGAATGCAGAGGAGACGGAAGATGATGATATAGAGGAGATTGAGGCTCCAGAGGATGAGAATGCAGAGGAGACAGAAGATGATGATATAGAGGAGATTGAGGCTCCAGATGATGAGAATGCAGAGGAGACAGAAGAAGAAGATGATGATGATGATGTTGTAGAGGAGATTGAGGACACAGAGAATGAGAATGCGACAGAAGAGCCAGCAGAGGAAACTGTGGAGATAAATAATAATAAGGTACAAACAGGGAAAAAGCCGAGGGCTAAGAGTGGAGCGGCCACCTACAGGTGCACTTTCAAAAAGGAGTGGACAGTACAATGGCCATTCATCACTCTAGGCACCACCACCTCTTACTATTGGTGCTCTACATGCAGACATGAGAACAGCTGTGCCCATCAAGGAAAGGCAGATGTCATCAGGCATATAAAAAGCAAAGGGCATCATGCCAAAGACCAGGCACTAAAGTCAACAACCACGATTGCACCTTATTATGCCCCAGTCTCTGTTGGTGGCATGACAGCACAAGAAGCCAAGGTGTGTGTGTGTGTGTGTGTGTGTGTGTGTGTGTGTGTGTGTGTGTGTGTGTGTGTGTGTGTGTGTGTGTGTGTGTGTGTGTGTGTGTGTGTGTGTGTGTGTGTGTGTGTGTGTGTGTGTGTGTGTGTGTGTGTGTGTGTGTGTGTGTGTGTGTGTGTGTATATATATATATATATATATATATATATATATATATATAATTCTGAACAGTGGCAGTAGCTGAATTGTACTTGTAGGTTATATCAGCATAAATAATAGTAAATGAAAGAAACTGTCACAAATGCCTTGTCTGTTCATTTGGACTGTTTTTATTTGTTTATTGTATGTAGTTGTGTTTTTCGAGGGACCTTGAGTCCGCAATAAATCCATTTATTCAGTCCAAAAACACTTGAATGTTTTACATGATTTGCTCTTTGATTACCCCCTTTCTGTTGCAGACAAGGAGAGCTGAGGTAAAGGTGGCAGTGTCAATGGTCGAACACAATGTGCCATTTGCAGTAGCAGATCACTTCAGCCCATTGCTAAAAGAATGCTTCAAAGATTCCCCTACTGCACAGAACTACAAGTGCGCCCGCACAAAAACATCGTGCATAATAAATGAAGCAGTGGCCCCACACTTCAGAAAGGAACTGGTCACGAAGATGAGGACCAATCCTTTCACATTGATCACAGATGGATCAAATGATACAGGTCATTACATTTTCCACACTTTCTAGCCCCCATTTTTAGATATAATATTACACACACACACACACACACACACACACACACACACACACACACACACACACACACACACACACTCTCAGTCAGTCAGTCTGATGTGTACCTTAATCTGACATATTATATGTACCATATCGTTGCAGGAAGAGAGAAGATGAACCCACTCACTGTGCGGGTATATGACAGTGACACCAGTAAAGTCATCCACAGGTTCCTGGATATGTGTCCCACCAGTGGGCCAAGCTGCGGCACAGCTGAAGTGATATATCAGAAGATGGACGAGGCCTTGCAAAAAAACGCCATACCATGGAGAAACTGTGTGAGTCTGTCTGTTGATAATGCACCTGTCAATACAGGAGCAAGAAATTCCATCGCATCCAGAATTCTTAAAGAACATGGCAGCATCTACATCCATGGGTGCCCCTGTCACATCATCCACAACACTGCCAAACAGGCTGGCCTGGGCTTTTTGGAGGTGAGTTGAATCATATATGCTTTATATGATCTACCGTATCCGTTATGTCTAATGTCAAGTCTAACTGGCTGTTTGTTATGCTGTGTTATCATGAATCTATGACAAAATGTCATGTGATTATAAATCATGGGTTGCAGGTGTGTGGATTTGATCCAGAGGATCTGACTGTGGATGTGGGACTCTGGTTTAAAGGAAGCACCAATCGGAAGGGTTACCTGACAGGTATGTGCAGTCCAAATGAAATGCAGAAGAGTTACCGTAGATTAAATTGAAATTAAGATGTTCCATTCTTGTCATAGAATTCTGTGAACTCCATGGAAGCGAGTATATGGAAATACTTATGCACATTTCCATTCGATGGTTGAGCCTCGAGAGGTGTTTGACTCGTATCCTGCAGCAGTATGAGCCATTGGTCAGCTACTTCAAGTCATCAAGTAGGCATCATATTTCAATGACTCAAATGAACGATTATTATAACAGACTAAATGTAAGTAGTATGCACAACCTGTGTTTTTTTTGTATTCACAGATGAGAAACAACCAAGGTTCAGGAGGCTGTTGGCAGCATTCTCTAACCCGATGACAGAGGTGTACCTGCTCTTCTATCAAGCAACGTTGCCAGTCTTCTGCACCTTCAACCTCCTCCTCCAGAGAGAGAAGTCCTCCATCTTCCTTCTACATGATGAGGTAAATTGGGAAGGTATTCTAGTATACAGTATGCTAGTAATAATGTACTAAGTTTGTTCTTTTTTCATTAGCACTCTACTTCTAGGTTAAATTTGTCTAAATCTTTTCTGAAATACAAATTTGTAGATACGGAGTTTCATCCGCAAGTTGCTCTCGAAGTTTCTGAAGCCCGCAGCACTGCAGCACCAGGAATTGCATGAAATCCTCTATAAGGACCCATCAAACCAACTGCCAGGTAATTCTCCAAGTTTCACATCAGCAGATTCACATACACTATTCACTCACTGAGCTCACTCACATAATACTATTTGTTAGAAGGCTGCTTGTGCAGACAAGGTATGAGGATAATGTCATCTCATCTATCACACATATAGGACCACAATGGAAACGAGTCCACAGGACTTTATATTATCCTTTTAGCCCAAATGTGTGACTGTACCTTGTGCTGTTTGCATTTCTGTCTAATAAAGTATTCAATCAATCAATCAATCAATCAATCAATCAATCAATCACTAATGTGATGATGATACTTAAAGGGGTGCTTTCAAGTTAGCTGTTGTGGATGATTCCTAAAGTGACTCAACACCGGTCTTATTCCCAGTCTCATACTGACATGGTGGGTTGGTGTTGGTGGAATGAGAACCTATTGCATCAATCTTACTCCAGAATCCCATACAGCACCTTAATGACCTCTGAAGTTGTTGTTTTATTGTGTCTCTCGTAGGAGAAAAGCTGGCAATCGGCTTCACTACTCGAGCAACACTCAACAGGTTCCTTGATGCAGGAGACATTACACCACAGCAAGTGCAGAGGTTCCAGCAGGCAGCAGTGGAGTTTCTGGTGAGGGCTGTGGAGTATGCCATGAAGAAACTCCCCATGAGAGAGCCCCTGCTAAAACATGCCATGTTTCTGGATGTCCAGCAGAGGGTAGAGTGTGGCGTGGAAGACGCCATGTACTTTGTCGACAGGTTAGTTGGGGTGTCAAGTACATTTATCTACAGTATAGTGCCAAATCATTGTTATCTCAATATGCTTAGTAAGTAGAGCAGGTTAAAGACCAGACCACATTTTCTAAATGGATTGTAAAGTTTGATGACCACATCTGAAAAGCAACCCCTGTTTCAGCTACATTACTTTACCAGATCAGTGCACATTGTGTTCTTTTTAGGTTTCCTGAACTTCTCCCATACAACAGACCTGAAGAGCGTGATGAACTGACTGAGGAGTTTCTGGACTACCAGTCCATGGACATTGCCATGTCCGAAGACCCAGCCACGTTTGACATTGAGAGCTTTTGGGGGAGCATGGCATCAATGAAGAATAAGGTAAGAATTATTCTGCACCCTTTAAAATACCCATTGACGTAATCAACTTAATTCTATACAAAAATACTTGAGAGTAATTAGGCTTCCTATGTACATTTTCCAAAGGTGACCGGTATGAGCAGATTTGGAAGGCTCTCTCGTATTGCTAAGTTGGTGTTGGTACTTCCACATTCAAATGCTGATGCTGAACGAGTGTTCTCTGTGGTGGGACTAAACAAAACCAAAACCCGAAACAGTTTGGCTCTTGAGGGAACGCTATCATCCATCATGACTGTGAAGATGTCAAACCTTGAGCCACGGTGTTTCAAATGGGAGCCCCCTCGCTCTGTCATCAAGGCATCAAAATCTGCCTCAAAAACCTACAACATGAGACATGTCATGTAAACCCTAACACACAAACAAAGACGTGCACTTTATTGTTTTATAATATATAAATATATATTATTCTGGTTCTTTGTTACACGAAAAAAATGCACTAAAGGAAAAGGCTGCTATTGGTTCTTAGAAGGCTGCTATTCTTTGAAGGCTGCTATGTTCTTTATATTGACATTTTATAAATAAACATATTTAATTTGTCAAATATGTTCTTGTTACAATTGTTTTCATTTCTACTTGTGCTGGTCAATTATTCAGGGTTCCTGCACCATTTTGAAAGTAAAATTTAAGACTTTTTAAGACCCTTTTAAGACCTCAACAAATGTAATTTAAGACCCAAATAAATGTCGCAACAATGCCTTCCTATATTGAAATTGGCTAATGGGAGTGCAGGTGTGTGTGTGTGTGTGTGTGTGTGTGTGTGTGTGTGTGTGTGTGTGTCCTACGCCAGTGGTTTTCAAACTTTTTCATGTTAAGGACCCCCAAATTGACACTTATTAGCCCGCAGACCCCCATTTGAAAAGATAAGCCAAGGACCCCATAAGAGAAGATTTTTTACAGCTCTAGCAGTGATTCTCAACTATTTTAATTTCAAGGACCCCCAGTTTGACATGCATTAGGCTACAGACCCCATATGGCATTTATAGTGCTGGGACCCCATATTGTAAAATCAATGTTAATTTAACTCAAGAGTGTACAGGGTTTCCTGCAGGAAAAAAGTTAGGCCCGGTGCTAGGCCAGGGGAGATTTTTTTTGCATTTATTCATTAATTCTGATGGAAAACACGACTACAATATGCTATTGTTAGTCACATTTATTCAACATTGGGTTTGGACACAGGTTTCACTTAGAGCAAAGGTATTATAATATGTTACTCTCTACCTCCCCCTACAGGCTTGTATTATAATATGTTACTCTCTACCTCCCCCCTACAGGCTGGTATTATAATAGGTTACTCTCTACCTCCCCCTACAGGCTGGTATTATAATGTGACTCTTTACCTCCCCCTACAGGCTGGTATTATAATGTGACTATCTACCTCCCCCTACAGGCTGGTATTATAATAGGTTACTCTCTACCTCCCCCTACAGGCTGGTATTATAATGTGACTATCTACCTCCCCCTACAGGCTGGTATTATAATATGTTACTCAATTCAATTCAATTCAATTCTCTACCTCCCCCTACAAGCTGGTATTATAATGTGACTCTTTACCTCCCCCTACAGGCTGGTATTATAATATGTTACTCTCTACCTCCCCCTATATGCTGGTATTATAATAGGTTACTCTCTACCTCCCCCTACAGGCTGGTATTATAATGTGACTCTTTACCTCCCCCTACAGGCTGGTATTATAATGTGACTCTCTACCTCCCCCTACAGGCTGGTATTATAATATGTTACTCTCTACCTCCCCCTACAGGCTGGTAGGGCCTGTAAAAGGCCAATCAAATAAAACGATGATTTTTAAGTCCACGGAAATAATGAATTAACCTGAAGGTTAAGGATGATTTAATTTTAATATAGTACAAGAATAGTGTAACTATCTGTAGAATATAACCAATTTATTTCATAAAATTATGTATTGGGTTATAGCCTATTTGTCTCAATATTTGTCACATTCAGCCCCGGGACTTCACTGACTGTAGGGGTCACATTAATCACATTAGAATCACAGATTAGAGATTTTATGTATTTCCCCCTATTTTCTGTATTTTTCACTATTTAAAATAATATTAACACTTTATAAGCATGAGGGGGCCGACAGGGAGAGCAGCTGGCATGGGGGTGAAGACATCAGTCTTAATGTTAAATTCCTCTAATTCAGCGTTTAAAAGGGCCCTTTTAAAAGGGCCCGTCAAAAATTTTTTTCGCCGCCGCCCTTCGGGCGGCGGCCGAACGCATTAAGACAGTTAAGTCTCACTCCTGCCAATTTCTGGAAGTTGGCAGCCCTGCCTGAGACAGATTCCATTTGCCTGTTTGTGCCTGTCCCTGCCTAATCTCTTAATGTGATGTTCTTAGTAGGAATGTAGGAGCAGGAGGATGGAGAGGACTTAAAAGGTCAAACTCAATTTCCTGTTTAACAAATGTTTTTTTCCTGATTGGGTTTCCTGATTGTCAGCTAACCAATAATCTACAGTAGGGTAACCAGGTGTTCCAGTTTGGCCAGGATTGTCCCGGTTACAAGCTGCGTCTCCCCACAAATATCTCTAAAACACTAATCGCCAGAATTACAATACAATAATAGTTGTTTTCAGTGGTTGCATAGACGTTTATCATGTTCTGTTCATGTATGCTAACCAATCAGAAAACTTGAATAAACGCATTGCGTGTCTGAATTCAACGCTGAGGCTGATGTTTATCAGTCGTGACTCGTTGCATGTTTGCAACACCTATGGTGCGTATACATGTGCACGTGCATGAATGGCCGTGTGCGTGCACATTGACTTAAGGGTCCCGGTTTGAGGGGTGGAATGTTTGGTAACCCTAATCGACAGACATCAATAAGTCAAGTTATTTTGCTCAGCAGCACTGTGTATGTACCAGGTGTGAAAACGCTGCACTTAGCAGGGAACTCACAGCATGCCAATTTCACACCAATTCACTTATTTTCTTATTGTCAATGCAGGTGCAATGAAATGTAATTTGCAAGAGAGATTTTTGAGACACTTTTGTTTCATGCCCCATCTGTCTCTCACTGCCACAGGTATTGGGGGAAACCTAGTCTCCATCCAGTGTAGTCGCATTGCAACTCATTTGCATATGAATTGCATACCAGGGGAGGTGCCTGAGGATCATAGATGCTGCTACAACCCCTGCTGCACTTTCTGTGGCTCAGGTAAATAAATGGCTGTTGATTATAAACAAAGACAAATATAATGAAAATGTCATCGTCTTTTAATTATAATGTTGATTTATTTAGCCCCCACCCCCTTTCACTCAAGAGGCTTTGCCTTTTGCCAGGGTACCATTTAAATACAATTTAATACATAAGAAAATATAAAGGCTAAACAAACAAACTTACCTCACGTCCCTAGGCCCAAGCCATTTAATCTACTCTACTCTGCTCTAATTTAATCTAATCTAATCTAATCTACTGTAATCTAATCTAATCTAACTAGGTCCAAACCATAGATCTGCCCAAGTGTTGTTGCTTTTGGTCATCCCCGGTCAGTTGATCTTCATATACATGATTCACCTGATGCAAGGAGGTCAAACCTTGCCCACCCCTGTCTTCGTTATCTTCTTCTTGTGCGCTGCCCTGATTCAAGTAAGCCAGGCTTGTTTCTCTCTGCACCATTCATTCACCATTAGATCACTGCTGCCTGCTCCATCTCATTCTGTGTCATCTCCAGTAATCCCCTCGCCCCATTCACAGGTCTTTTTCTTGCTCTGTATGGCCGACTGGATGGTCCACTGCCTATGGCGAAGGGGCAAGGACCCCGATAGCTACTCTATCCCATACCTCACAGCCCTGGGGGACCTACTGGGAACTGCTCTCCTCTCGCTTGCCTTTCTCCTACTCTGGAGCATTGGGGACCCAGGCAGCACTTAGCAGCAATGCTTGAACATTACTGTGCACAGTAAAATCAATGTTCTTTTGACATTTTTTACACTCTTAGAGTTAAATGAACACAGAGGATTTTACTGATATATATACAACATTGCCAATTTTTTTTTGTCTAAAATTGGTATTTTCACTGTTATTTTAAAATATGCAGTAATGTAATATTCAGAACTATCTGTATTATTATTATTATTAAAGGTATGCCTGTCATGTCTACTAACCAGTTATATGTGGTGCACTTATTAAAATGTGAGTTCACAAAGGGCTTAAAGCGGGGGTCTTCAACAGGGGGTCCGGGACCCCTATATAGGGGGTCCTCAGAGCTACTATAGGGGGTCCGCCAAATCTTTGTGTGATAGGATTTCGTTTTTTTACATTAACCTCTTGAACCCTTTTCTGAGGGGAACATTAGCCGAAAATAGCAGATCTACAAGCTTGTAGATCGGCTATTTTTGGCAAAGAGGCTATAGGTGTATAGGGAAAAAATAGCAGACTAAGTGATAAAAGTCACACCCAGTGTGAAGTGGGCGGTGTGGTCACAGTGGTCATCACAGTGATGGAAGTGATTCACTTAAAAAAAAACATAAAAGTTTTTTTTTAAGTGCATAGTCCTATTTATAGGGCTATGCACATGTGTCATGTGTTTCTAGCCAATCACAGTCTGTGGCTGTCACAGTCTGTGGCTCTGTGTGGGCGTACTGTGGCTCTGTGTGGTGGCTCTGTGTGGCCGTAGGCTTGCCTCCCAGCCTCCAGCTTTGGCGCACCTGTCTATGGCACCTCATCTCCCTCAGTTGACACACCTGCTTCCGGCCATCAACTCACTCATCAACCCTCACAGTATTTGAACCCTCGTCTTCACTCCACTCATCGCCAGATCATTGCACAACCTCCCATGAACCCAGCTCACCTGTTCCACTGCCTGCCTGCCTGCTCACTTCCACGCCACCAACCCCTACTTCCGCCTTGGTTTGAATAAAGACCTTATAACCTGACTTTCTGTGTTTAGTCTCTGCATTTGGCCAGCTTGCTTATCGTGACACTAACAGTCCTGAAATTCCAAACCTTCATTAAATTCCGTTAATAATAATAATAATAATAACTAGAAAAAGTGCTCCTCGGAGCACAACTCTCCGCTGTTGGGAATGTTGGGAATGTTCTATCTGTATAAGTGTCCTATCCGTCCTGTCTGTATAAGTGTCCTATCCCTCCTGTCTGTATAAGTGTCCTATCCGTCCTGTCTATGTAAGTGTCCTATCCGTCCTGTCTGTATAAGTGTCCTATCCGTCCTGTCTGTGTAAGTGTCCTATCCAATTGTTACAGTATCCGCCATTTCTCAACCATTTCGTGATTGTTCCTGTCTTACCTCACTCTTACCAGACTTGTGTTGGGAATGTTCTAATTCTTATGTTCTAACTGTCCTATCCATCCTGTCTGTATAAGTGTCCGATCCGTCCTGTCTGTATAAGTGTCCTATCCGTCTGTATAAGTGTCCCATCCGTCTTGTCTGTATAAGTGTCCTATCCGTCCTGTCTATGTAAGTGTCCTATCCCTCCTGTCTGTGTAAGTGTCCTATCCCTCCTGTCTGTATAAGTGTCCTATCCGTCCTGTCTGTATACTGTAAGTGTCCTATCCGTCCTGTCTGTATACTGTAAGTGTCCTATCCGTCCTGTCTGTGTAAGTGTCATATCCCTCCTGTCTATGTAAGTGTCCTATCCGTCCTGTCTGTGTAAGTGTTCTATCCGTCCTGTCTGTATAAGTGTCCTATCCGTCCTGTCTGTATAAGTGTCCTATCCGTCCTGTCTGTGTACTGTAAGTGTCCTATCCGTCTGTGTAAGTGTCATATCCCTCCTGTCTATATAAGTGTCCTATCTGTCCTATCTGCCAATTATGTATCAGCCATGCAGTCATTTCGTGATGGTTCCTGTCTTACCTCACTTTGACAGTGTCAAAGACACTGTCAAAGTGACGCCATGTATTTATACAGTATTTCACCGTATTGTCACGTGTCACGTGAGGCTTGACCAATCGGTGTGTCATATTTAGAAAGTGAAAACAATACTCTCCTGCGGAGAGTAATAATAATAATAATAATAATATTTTTTTTATTTATATTGGACTTTAGATTTGATACAAATCTCAAAGTGCTACAGTACAGAATAAAAACATTTGCATAAAAACAACATATCTTTAAAAAAGGGTCTAAAAAAACGATTAAAAACATGGGGCGAAAAAGCCCTAGGGAGTAAAACACAAATACGGTAGCTAACCCAATGCTTTATTAAAAAGGATAGTCTTTGCGCGGACAGCTGGCCGAGCGCTTAGGCTCTAAGAGTGATCGAAAAGGGTTCTATGGCCACGGCAAAGAGGAGTGGACTCAAAGGGCAACCCTGGTGCGTAGCTCTAAATAAAGGAAAGTATTGAGTATATTTTATTTGTGACTGATGCTTTTGGAGAGAAGGCGAATCCAGCGAATGAGTTTAGAACCAAACCCAAACTTGTCCAAAACTGCAAACAAGTAGTCTCACTCCACCCGGTCAAACGCTTTCTCTGCATCCAAAGAAACTATTACTTCATGGATATCAACGGATTGGGGAGTGCATGACACCCAATAGGCGATGGATGTTGGTGAAAGGCAACCTTTAATAAAAACCTGTCTGGTCTGTTGAAATTATATCGGCAATGGTTGTGTCCACTCTAGAGGCCAGTAATTTAGCCAATATTTTTACATCTGCATTTAAAAGATAAATCGGTCGATGAGATTTACAATCTAATGGGTCTATGCCAGATTTTAGGATTAGAATGATGGACGCATCAGTTAAGGTTTGTGGCTAGATCCCTTTGCACTGAGAGTGCTCAAACATGTTTAAAAGAAGGGGTGCAAGTTTGGCTGAGACGTTTTTATAAATATCTATTGGGTAGCCATCAGGGCCGGGGGCTTTTCCACTTTGCATAGATGTAATGGCTTGAATAATCTATACTCACGTGTTTAATAAATAAGAACTGATGATAATAATGATGATGATGATGATGATGATAATAATAGTAAAGAAATTATACTAACAGTAATAATGAGCAGCAATGTTTAACTTAGAGATTGTATTTGTCAGGCTTGCTTGGAAAGGACAGACGCAGACGCAAAAGGCACTGAAACAATCGAAACTGTGGACAAGCAATTAAGGAGTCCAAATCCAAAAAGGGCAGTCAGCAAAGGCAAAGGTATAGTCACTCTGTTGTCTAGAAAACAAAGTAAAAGGTCAAAAACTTGGCTTGAAACAATGCTTGAGAGCTTGTGGTTCACACAAGACAATCTGGCAAAGACTGGATTGAGACTGAAGCTTAAATACTGTAGTCATGTTTGCAGGTCAAATGGAAGAAACTTGCGACACACATTTGTTTCACAGCCTACTTCCATCTGAGACTCCGTAAGCAGAATCGATGACAGAGAGGTTTTTCTTTTTTTCAAGCTACTAGGCAGGTGATTGGATTATCCCACCCCTAGCAGCCACTGATTGGTTCGAATACGCAGCGTTGCGGGCAGCTTTACTCCCTGCGCGATCCCAGACCTCCTTCCTGAAATCAAATGCAAATGAGATTTCCGGAGGGAGGGGGGTTTACCAGGCTAGCAGGTGGTCACACTGGCAGGAACCAGATCCAGACACACTCACACCCACTCCTAGGTCAGACTAGTAGTTGAAACCAATGAGTGGTCGCCGAATTTTAGACTTTGTTGACACAGACAGACAAATAGTCACAGAACTCAACGTTGTCATTTCATCTACCACTGAAATCTGCACTATTTGAATACACCTTGACAAAAACTTGACATCTTGAGAGATGTAAGGGGCTGTTTGTGCAACAGTAACGGTGGAGCAAGGGGAAACAGGAAACCACGAAAAAGGGAAGCTGCCGGGAACTAGCTTCAGAAAAGGGAACTAGACTGTAATTGTGTAAACAGGAACCCACAAGCAGGGAAAGATTGATTCAGACAAAGCCGCAAACATACAGTATGAGGACGGTAAAATATGACTCATGAGGAATTCTCGAAGAAGTATAAATACAGGAGACCAACAGAAGTAAGTCAGACTCTCACATCAACCTTCACATTCTACGATCAACAAGCTAAGCTGTGGGTGCATGTTGCTATAGTGCATGTTGAGTTAAAATTTGCCAAAATGTCCTAGTCAGATTTATTGAAAGTCCGCGGTTTGCCAATATATTTGGTAAATTGTTAGAGGCAAACGCTCGACTTGATCACCGACTTGATCTCCGAGGTTTTAAGGGTAATACGATGTTTTTATTATGTTAATCATGTCTCATGTAATATGTTTTGTGGAACCCCTACCCGCTCACACATTTGCAGCAGGTGTGTGTTTTCTGTCCTATCCTATCCTATCCTATTAAAATTGGCTTAAAGTTGCAGTTCACACATCCTAACTTGGTCAGAAATATAAATGCTTGATCAATAATGCCCCTGTCAAGTATTGTTCTCACCCAAAAAAACATAAAGGAGTCTTATAGAACCTTGAACTTGATTAACAATTCCAGGATCTAATTATGCAATTATGCCACGCCTGCAGGAACAACCCCTCATGCATATGCCTATGTGCCATGTCCCTAGAATCAACATGCAGAACCCCCCCCCCCCCCCCCCCGCCACAAATAATTAAATAAATAATAATATTGATGATAAATAAACACATCTCAGTCACACATGTAGGCTGTCACTATGGCAAAATGCAATATTAGACCAATTGTGCCTTATCAGGGCTCAACATTTTTTATGTACTTTTCAATGTATGTTGATTAACTACTTAAACCTCATATGGTAGAGCGAGTCCCTTAGAGCTCTATGCTAGTATCTTTTCTGTTATTGTGGGGAAAGCTTTTGCGCTATTTTTTTATCTATTCATTATTCAAAATAACTCCTAACTAACTCATGGGGGTACCCGTACAAATCAGACGTTTGCAGGTGACAGGTCCCCTCCGTCTCCCCCGGGATTGGCGCTCGCATGTGTGGTGCCGCTCGTATATGGGTGTGTGACAATATGTCGGAGCCACGGGGATGGACAGGGGAACATCCGGTTACATCAATGGGAGACCAACATACCCCCCCCCCCAAAGCCGCATGTTGGACACGAGGTAGCATGTGACGTGACTCCCATTGAAAATGAATGTAACCGGAAGTTCCCCCACTCCATCCCCCGCGGCTCCAACACGTTTCTGCATGTCCCATGTGTGAGCGGCTCCCTAGTCTGCTATTTTCGGCACGCCGCTGTGCGCATAAATTAGGCTTAAAGGAGACATCCGGTCATTTTAAGTGTTATGTTTGATGTGTGTCAAATCACTTACCAACGTAGAAATGAAAATTGCTGGTTGCTGGTTTCTCTCCCGACCTGGCAACCTGGGGCTGCCATGCAGAGAGATAAGCAGCCCCAGCATTAGCTCGTTCTGTTATTAGCCGTTAGCTTGTCGGGGGTTTTAGCGCCTGTTACGTTATCATGGGACTCCACAATGAGTACTAGGAGAAAAAAACAGACTTTACATTTGTTAAAATAGGCGAATTGCTGCTATCCTGGCGACTCCTATTGTGCCAACGGTGGGGGTCGATAGGGGGATCTGTGGAGTAACACGATTTTCATTTCTACGTTGGTAAGTGATTTGACACACATCAAACATAACACTTAAAATGACCGGATGTCTCCTTTAAGAGACACTGACAGGTGTTTCTTTTTATAGAAAACACCTGTCTCTCTCCTCTAAGAAAATACCTTAGAGTACAAGTGTCTATCTCCATATAAGTTTTTTTTTTAATACTTAAGTGTTTTTTTAAAGCGCAACTTTTTAATTCATATTGTAAGTTTTTTTTTTAAAGCAAATGCTCCAATTTACATACACATTTGACTGAGCAACTTTCACTTGTAGTAATATCTATACTTTGATTCAAGTACTGGGGTTGAGTAGGCCTACTTTGTCCACCTACGACCTACCTATGACTGACTGATTGAACTGCTATATAAAGATAATGAAACCTGATGACACAGATAGTGTTGACATCAGCAGCTGACCATACTGGACATACAAGTGTGTTAAAGGTCAAACAAAGATGAAGCAATAAGAAGGAGGAGTTGGAGGACTGGACAGGTTGTGAAACACTGTGATAGGCAGTTAAGAATAGACATGTACATCTGTCTGCCTTTAGGGGAAGGAAGTAACAAGGGGGAGGGATCCTTAGCATATAAAAGACCGTTGAGCAGATACAAGGCTTTAGTTTCTGTCCTGTCTGTCAGCTTGTTACTGTTTCCAACATGAATTAGTGACGACATAGAAAATGGCAGAAGATCTAGCAGAAATCGGTCTGGTCTATATGGGGAGTAGCTTCACGATCCAACCTTGTACAAGAACATATTTTTGCTTGTACAAGGCAAGCTACGGGTCAGGAGAGTTATAGGCCTAAATGTAAAGCCACCTGGTATAGCGTCACCATGAGGTTGATTTGAAAGATTTGGGATGGAGTGTCTTCCTTTGACACACACACACACACACACACACACACACACACACACACACACACACACACACACACACACACACACACACACACACACACACACACACACACACACACCACACACACGTTGTCAAGGTGGGAGTGCCTGTTGGGACAGTAGGCAAAATGCAGTGGGACTAAGGTGCTGCTGGAGAGAGGGAGCAGATCATTAACTAGCCTCCGACATTGTTCAAATACCCCCAAGTATCCCCATTCCCCCACTCACAGTAAAAGTGGAAAGTTGTGTGTGAACTTAGAGATAAGGAGGTGGGACACAGGTAAGACCAATATCAAGAGGGGAAGGGAATGACACATCATGCCCACTTTATACTGTTTAAAAAAAAATATTATATTGTTACCTTATTTTACTAGTTCAGTTCAGTTTGTATTTATTTATAGTGCAACAGCACCGCAAGGGTCTGTCCATTTCACAACAAGTCATACAAGTTACTACTACTTCTGTACTATGTACTTACCTACCTATATATATATATCGTATCTTTGTTTCATCCTTACTGCAGTGCTGCTACGACAATTGAATTTACCCCGGGATCAATAAAGGTCTGTCTGTCTGTCTGTCTGTCTGTCTAAATTATCTTATCTATTTACATAACCAGACTTTAGCGAAAAGGAGGTGTGACACATGTTATAACCAATGGGAAGAGAGGAGGGGAATGACACATCCCTACGCCCACTTAAACAGTATAAAAGAGGCTAAAATGTACATTGATAATAATAATAATAATAATAATAATAATAATAATAAGTGTAATAATGATAATAATAATGATAATGTAATTGCTGCAAGCAGCAATAACGGGGGCCAAGCAATACATGTGCATGTATTATGCAATATGCAATATGTGAAATGCAATATGCGCAATAAGCCATAGAAACAAAATAGACTGATTTTGAGAGAAATAACATGCAATTAACTAATAAAAAGTACTTAAAATGAGTATAAATACTTAAAAGTACTTAACACTTGTTTAAATGAGTAAACATACTTAAAAGGTGTTAAAACGTGTAGAAATACTTAAAAGTACTTAAAATCAGTAAAAAAGAACTAAAAAGTTGTTAAAATTAGTTAAAATACTTAAAAGTTGTTAAAATGAGTAGAATTACAATTGTTCAAATGAGGCAAAACTACTGAAAAGTGCATAAAATTAGTAGAAATACTTAAAATGCATACAATGAGTAAAAATACTTAAAAGTACATAAAATGAGTAAAAATACAAGTTGTTAAAATTAGTAAAAACTACTTAAAAGTGCACAAAATGAGTAAAAATACTTAAAAATGCATAACATGAGTAAAAATACTTAAAAGTGCACAAAATGAGTAAAAATACTTAAAAGTACATGTAGTGGCGATTTGTCTTCAAACAATAAACAATTCAAAAGGCCACTGAGGCACCAGGTAGCGAATCTTATTCAGTCAGGGTTTGAAAAGAGTCCAATGTCCAGGCAGAATGAACAGGTTTTGCAGTGTTTTATTCCATTGCAGCTTTTTTGGGGGGGAGGGGGGCTTTTCTGAGAGGAAAGTAGGCTGACAGGAAATGGGGAGAGAGATGGGGGGGGGTGACACACAGCAAAGGTCGTCAGACATGTGGTATGCGCCTGGACCGCTAGGCCAGCGGACGCCCCTCCATTGCAGCTTTTATGAAAATCAGCATTATGCATTTAATCTGCCTCAGATGTGACCCTGAGTCTGATAAGAAACTTGTGCATCTTCCTGGTGCCAAACTGAATCTGACTTCTGTGCCTGTCTGATGACTTAAATAAATTCACCTGTGCAGCCCAATACCTTCAAAATAAAAGCCTTTAGCTGGAACACAACATTTACTGAAATAATAATGCTGTAATCAAACTAATTCTACTGAACAAATCAAATAAATAAAGACAATAAATGTGACATAATACAAACAGTGAATAGCTCCAACAGTACATAAAATGAGTAAAAATACTTAAAAGTTCTTAGACACCCCCCTCCCTTCATTTGACGCTCACCCCCTTAATTTTACTGTGTCATTAAAGTGCTGTTTGTCTATTGGCACGTTTGACCCTCAAGGTTTCAGCCTCCAGGAAGAATATTCAGAAAATAGTCAGAGAAGACATAAAACACCATAAAAACAGCACCAGGGGGCTGTCATAGAAATGTATAAAGTAAACATTCTAAGAACAAACCATGTATTGCCTTCCCTCAGTCTGTGTGATGCCACCCTGCTTCTTGAGACTAGGTTGGCACCTGAACTTAAGTAATGTAAATGTGTATTGAGACTGTCTGTTCTCGCTGTCTTCTCGTGTCATGTGTTAATGAAGAAGGTGTCAAATCAATACCTTGAAGAATTTGTGTCACACCCAACCCTGAAGGGGTGGAGACTGGGAGAAGCCTATTTAAGTCTGTGCTGGCCATTGCCTGATTTGCCTCAATTGAGTCTGCATGCATGTCCCATTATGTTCACTCCACTGTATTAATACCTTTAAACTCTCTCATACTTTGGAAACTGAATTCTTGTCTGTCTCTCATTATTGTGTTATGAGTGCCCCATCCAGATTCTGCTTTCACAGGGCTTAATGAAGTTCTATCAACCTCATAGACACATGAAAAACAGAAAAAGTGCAAAACCATGGCACCACCTCTTTAATGGAAACAAGACCGCAAGGACTTTTTCGGATGGACCTTTTAGGCAAAGTGTTTTAACTGTACTTGTGCTGTTTTAAAATTTCTGCCTAATAAGATATTCAATCAAATAGAAAATACTTAAACGTTGTTACAATGAGTAAAAATACTTCCACCTTCCAACAAAAAAACAATCAAATACTAGCATGGTGATTTGAAGCAATGTAAGACCCATCTTTAATAATAAACATTCATTAAACGTCCATGATGGCTGCCAGGAGCTGCCAGGAGCTTCCACGTCCACGATGGCTGCCAGGAGCTTCAAATGGAGTTCCTTGAAATTAAAAGGTTTCAGAACGACTGTCTTAGAGCATACTACCAGATACTACCAAAGATTATAAGTAACCTTTTCCACCTTGAGTGATACCGACATCTGGTCAATGGACTAATTTATAAGATTCTTTAAATGGGGTTTGGTCAGCTGTGGCCAAAAATCGAATTTACCCCCCTGGATTCTGCAGGAGTCTCCTTGATTTCAATCACATCTCCTTTAGGACTCCTTGATTTTCATTTCTCCTTGATTTGGTATCACACTCCCAAAATTCACCAGAACACAAGAAGTTACATACTATGTTAAAAAAGTTTCTGGGGAGGACCACCAGGCCCCCCAGGTTGGGGTGTGTGGTCATTGCATGCATGCACTCATACAGAGATATCCACTTGAATGTTTACATGTTTTTTTTAATTTTTTAATAATGTTTATGCAATCGCGATGCTAGTATTTGATTGTTTTTTGTTGGAAGGTGTGAGTGGTCTCTCTCTCTCTTTCCCTCGTCTTTCCCTCTCTCTCTCTTTCTCTCTCTCTTTGTCCCTCTTTCCCTCTTTGTCCCTCTCTCTCTTTGTCCCTCTCTCTCTCTCTCTCTCTCTCTCTCTCTCTCTCTCTCTCTCTCTCTCTCTCTCTCTCTCTCTCTCTCTGTCTACATCCTGACAATTTAGAGACTCTGATCATGTCACCATGTCAGTGGTCACTCACAGACATGAGACATCAGGAAATCATGGCAAATTATCTATAAATAAATGTATACTCTAACTGTCTGACGAGGGAGACTACTGTTATAAAAGTGCATTAATCTGTGGGGCTATTTGGCCCTGTTTAAGGAGAATTAAAGAGTCCAGGCATTCCTTCTCCTCAGTTGATTTTATTAAGGAGAGAAGAGAATTACTTACATGGTTACATAGGACAGGACATGGCAGCTTTCAGCAGGAAAAGAGAGCGAACTCAACTCAGAGTGGATATTTATACCCAGTGCATGCTGTTTTCTATAGGCTTGTGCATGAGGTGTATGTGTTAAGATCTAGATGTCCAAACAGTGTGTATCCTATGTGTGTGTATGGGCATGCAAGGATGCGCTTCAGTGTGCATGTAGGTGTGTGTGTTACAAATACTGAGACGGTGTGTAAATGCGTGTGTGCTAAATTAAGTTTGGGTGGGTGTGTGTGAGTCCATTGTACCTGAGTTAGATAAAACAATGTAGTGGTCAACAAAGGTCAGAAGGTCCATGAGAGCTGGACCCCATGGACACCCCATGGAATGTGTCCTTTATTCCCTGTGAAAAGGCTTTGAGGTTTCTGAACCTAATCTAGAATCTCTCTAGTATCAGTTATCAGGCTGACCTCAGTAGGCCTTCATTAGTAATGTGCATGGTTACATTGTTACAATATGGGTACTGGTATATTAGTGTATAATGGTATGATATTATGTGTGGATACGTGTATGTAAGTACAAAGACCATGTGTTGCCCTAGGCCTAGATCACTGTTAGTCATTGACCATAGGAGCATCCAGTGTGTAGCATCCTGCGGGGGATGTGTGTCTCTAGATCTGTGCTTTGTGTGGTTCAAAACAAGCCATGTGAGTCCTTATATTATATGTGTTCATCTTAGGTATTTCTAGAACTATGCAATTTCAATATACTACACTACTTAGACTATCTGTAATTATTACATGGTAAATCAAAATGTATTTAGAACCCTTCAATAAAATCTCTGGGTCTGTGCTTTGACCATATTTGAATTTGATTCATCTCTGCATCTGATAGTGGGATACATGCTCTGCTATCTGATCAGTGTGATTGTGTGGTTATGAGTAAACCTTGCTAGTGATTGTGTCCATTAATCAAGCTGTGTTATTCATTAATTAATTAAGCTTATGCTGTGTGTGTGTGTGTGTGTGTGTGTGTGTGTGTGTGTGTGTGTGTGTGTGTGTGTGTGTGTGTGTGTGTGTGTGTGGGGGGGGGGGGGGGGGGGCTTTAAATATAATGTATAGTTTTAGGATCGCAAATTAGATAGACTAGACAGTGATCTTTGTTGTCACGGAATAACGATCAAAGAGTTAAGAGCGAATTGATCTAGGTGGCACATCATCCCCGGCCGGTACGCGGTGTAAAGTAACTGAGTACATTTACTTAAATACTAAATACTTAAGTACAATTTTGAGGTTACTTTAGCGGAGTATTTCACTTAAGGTCTATATATTTCAGCTATTTGAAATTGCAGATCTACAAGCTCACAACGCTTCGCATGGCGACATGTTGTGAGCTTGTAGATGTGCTAATTTCAGAATATTTTTTATACATTTTAAAACTTGAATGGGGACATTCTGCATAATGAGTACTAGGTACTCTAGTATATTTAGATGCCAATAATTTTACTCAAGTGCATTTTGCATAACGTCTCTCTACATTGCGGTATTGATACTTTTACTTGAGTAAAAAAAAATGAGAGTACTTTTTCCACCACAGTTCATCCCCTTCCCCTTCCTCCTTGTGATTGGCTGAACACCAGGGATCTGGACCGATCTCAACGCGGCACGCCTGAGAATATCGTTAGAAGAACACGCCTTCCGTCAGTCAACACTGCAGCAGCATGTGAAGGAGACGCTCACATTGTTTGTGACCGAGACGAAGGAGACGCACAGCCTGAGGTCCAGAAGAACAATACTTTCTACATGTGCGGGGAGCCGGGGACTTGTGTGGATAATTCTGGATATAATATGCTTTACGCGAGCCAATAATTACCTTTCAAGAAAAGCCGTAAGTGTATATTTTTTCCTTTACTGCCCCCCCTCCCCATTTTGCTTAACAGACTACTAACTAGAGCATTTGAATGCTGACATACTGTAGATATTATGCAGTGCTGCTGGCGCTGTGCGTAGATCTAGTTATGTATTAAGTCAGCTGCTAGGGTTTTTAGCCCTGGTTCAGAGCGTTAGAGAACTCACTAACGCTCTGAACCAGGGCTAGGGTTTCATGTAATTAATACAAAAAACATGAGCTAACTGCTTCTTCTAAATAAAAGTGGCGTTTACGTGTTTCTGTTACCGTTTAGGGAGGATAACTGTCTGTCTGTGTGTTATTATTGGGGGATTTATGGAAGGACTAAGGAGCGAAGGAAGGACAGTGAGATTTTGGAGGACTTCGCTTAGCTCCGAGTCTGACTAGAATTCTGGTTATTTAATTGTTATTGTTTTTAGTGGAAATTTGACTCCCTGTCGGAATTCAACTCCCCCTTGCTGTGTAGCGGGCCTTTCCTCCCTGGACTGGAGGCTCGGTCAGGACCGTGGTGGTGGAGGAGCGTAGCGGTGCCAGGGTGCGACCTAGCCCCGCTACGCGAGGTAGTCGGGCTTGATCTGATCAGTAGGGCCACGGCAGTCAGTGTTTGATAATGCGTTTGATAATAATTGAAAAAAGCATCACAACACAATTAAAACGTTGTCTTTTATTGGTTTCTATTGATTTCAATCCAACACCATTGTCTGCCTGCCTTTCTTCATAATGTTCAAGGGAAAAGCAAACCTTATGGTATTTTGGAAATCGGCTGATTTAAATCGGTGGCCGATCGAAAAACGCACAAAGGCGTGAATGAGTCCATCTAGGCCAAATGCCTGGTTGAAAAGAAAGGGTTTTACCCCCCTGTTTAAATCATCAATGGACTGTGGCGCTCTCAGATGGTCGGGAAGACGATCCACAGCAGCTGAGCGAGCAAAAGGCCCAGTCTCCCGTGGCGCAGAGCTTTGTCTTGAGTTGGGGGGATGTAGTGTGTTGGAATTTCCAGAACAGAGGGTGGAGGTAAACATTTAGGAACTCTTATCTATCTGGCTGTCTGTCTAATTCACAGTATATACTGTATATTATTACCAATTAATTATGTTGCCAGACAAATCGGGTTCAAGCCAGTAGATGGTGCCAAATGCAAGCAAATGACAGCTTGAGAGGACTAGACCCCCATCCTTGTGATAACACAAAAAACGTGTCGTTTCTATTTTTTATTTATTTATTAATTTATTTTATTTAAGTAATTTGAGTATTAACAAACATGCAAAATGAGCCTATCTAGCAAACTTTCGAAGCCAATCTTAGCCAATCAGGATGGAATATGAAAAATCTAAGCGATACGTCTTAATCACCATAGAGATAATGTGTGCTAATGTTCATGATGTTTGGACAAAATCTGGCCTCCTTGTGCCGGTATAACAGGTCGACGTGAGAAATTTGGGGCGAAGGTTTTTACTTGGCCTCCAAGGAATATGCGTGCACAGTTTCCGTGCACAGTTTCACACAGGCCAAATGGTACATAGATTAGCTGCTCACAGTAATCTGCCTGTTTTAGCGCCACCATGAGGCCGATTCGAAAAATGTAGGATGTCATTTCTTCCTTGGTCTAGTTGGAATGTTTCACGGCAATCGAACGCTGCATTCATGATTTGAGGCATTTTGTTAAAAACAGGCCACATCAATGGGGTAATTTCTCCATTCCGACATCTCGCCACTCCGACTAGTGGCTTCCGCGTGCGGTTAGGGTTAGGTATAGGGTTCGTTAACGTCGGAAAGGCGACATGCACCCCACGTCAATCGGACAGATCTGTCTTGATCGCATGACTATAGAGATAATGTGTACCGATTGACGTGCTGTTTGGACAAAATCTGTAGGTGTAAATATAAAAAAATGTTTAGCAAAAATTGGCCTCTTGGTGGCGCTATAACTGTCTGTGAAAGATTTGGGGCAGAGGTTCTACCGTGGCCTCCAGGGAGTGTTATAGCCCTAGAGTGTCTGTGATACATTTGATGTATTTCAAATACCCAGCCATAGATCGTTTCCACCCGCACCACACGATTAGCAGAGTGATCTGCGCGGGGCGCGGCATAAAAGTGCTCCGCGCTGCGTCTGTACTCACCCAATAATTAATTCCTAAGACTTGGAGTCAGATATTATCCTCTAGTTCCATATCCATTTGAAAGTTGCTATTGGTGCACAGCACAAGTATAAATCTGTATACTCCCCTGTCCCCTGAGTCTCTGTACTCTGTACTCTCTCCCCTTATTTTGGCAGCACATTTGTTGGCTTGGCAAAAGTATGTGCACATGCAACCACCTTGTGCAATGTTCCTTATTCTCCAACATGCCAAAGCTGCGTTTAATAACAGGATGTTCCTTGAACCCTTTAAGACCGGGAAAGCATCATTTGTGTCATTTTAAGATTTCTTTGGCTATTCAAAAATAACAGATCTACAAGATATGAGCTTGTAGATCTGCTATTTTTGAAAAATCGTGAACATTTTTGAAAATCTTGGAATTACATATTGCATATTCATATTTTTATACATATTTTTAAAATATTTAGTTCCAGGGACCCCCAGAAGCAAAGATTTGAGTTAATAATGTCCGCTTGAATTTTTTTTTATAGATATTTGCAAAAATATTCATGATTGTTTCAAAAATAGCAGATCTACAAGTGCCGCGCCATGAGCTTGTATATCTGCTATTTTTGAATAGCCAAAGAAATCTAAAATGACAGATGCGTTCCCGGATTTAATGGGTTAATAGCGCATACCGTTCGGCCGTAATTGGCTTTCGAAGTTAGTGGGAGTGGCCTATTTTACAAAAAAAATCCAGTCAACCCCAAATTTGAATACCATGTCAGGGGCGGTGGAATCAACGCAGTGCCAAAAGCACTTTCACCCATATAGATTTCACCCACAAATGCGAAAAATGTAACCATTTGTTTTTGTTGCAAAAACATGATATTTTGGGTATCAATCCCCTCCAAATGATTTAAACGAAATGATGCCAGGGGTGATGTGACAATGTAATTGGCTTGCAAAATTTGTGGGAGGGGCCTTTTTCTTAAAAACTAAACACCATATATCATGAACGCAGGATCGGCACCAAATTTCGCATGTTGCTTGGCCTATAACTCAATGTCTCTCGGAGGATTTCCAGAGTCCCGATTTTTCAGCCAAAAATGTTTAAACGCTGAAATAAATATGACTGAAACAGGATGTTGTTATGATGCAGTCAAACAGCAGTGACAAGCACAGTCTGCCTGGCTCACAGTAAACTGCAGTGTGTGTGAGCATATTATATTTCAACATTTCTGAGAAAGACACGACACAGATTGCTGTTGTAACAGCTGTTGTAGGCTACATGGAATATACAAAGCCAGCCAATAATAATCCCTTGTTTTTGCCAGTAACAAGTTCTGTCAGGTGATATGGGGCATGGCTTGACTATCTACCCTGCCAAATGTATAGCAGACTGTCAGAGTAAACTGTTACAGTTTTAGTTACAGTCAGAGCAATATACCATTCAATTGTACGTTCACCTTTTCCAGAACCAACTACAGCCCCTCTGTAACTGAGTGCTGTCTGTAAGTGGTCGCTTCATGCCGTGTTCCAAGAAGAACTGATCTATTAACTAATGTAGTGTATTTCTCATGTAGTTATTTATTTTCTCTTAGATGAACATACAGAGAACATACAGTATTCATTTCTGATAGATGAACATACAAAGAACAATACATACAGTATGTTAGATCATTTGATGGGACGGACTGATGATCACATTCCCAGAGCTGATTGAGAGCTTGGCGTCCCACTGCAGTTTTGTTGTGTTCTGTGTTTTGTGTCAGTCATGTTCGAAGCTCCGCCCATAAGGAATGAGCGATAAAGACTTTGAGAAGAAGAACCTGGCTCGGACTTTGAGAAGAAGAACCTGGCTCGGACATTCTCTCTCGCCCTCCTTGCAATGCTTTGCAAATTTTAAAGCATTGAACCTCCACTACTACACTGACGCTTCACATCATGAAGCATTGTTAGCTTGTAGATCTGTTCTTTTTTGGCACTCCCTTTAAGCTTACGACGATTCAACTCCCTATTTCCACAAACGGTCTACTTTTACATGGTTTTGCCGACGCAAACAGTTTTTTCTGGATGCACTCGTTTTAAGGACTCAAGTGAAATCACTAGAATATACCATTTCATTGGTCCTGTAAGCACAATCAGTATGCATAGTAGTGTGTATGGCGGAATCACGTCAATTGAAGCATCAAGCTATTTCTTATATGAATATTTAAACGTTAAGGAAGTTGGCTCCTAGTTTTGTTTACACTCTGTAGAGTTGCTAGTTAGCATATTTTACCAACCAAAGAGGAAATCTATACTTGGTTGGCCGGTGTTAATTTCGTTCCCTGGCTATGAGTGAGTATTTAATGCATTTGCCTAGTTGGCTCCTAATTTTGTTTTTACACTCTTAAGAGTGGCTAGTTGGCATATTTTACCAGCCAAAGAGGAAATCTACACTTTGTTGGCCGGTGTTTATTTCGTTCCCTGGCTATGAGTTAGTATTTAATGCACTTGCCTGTATTGTCAGGAAGAAGTAGAAATGTGTATGACCAAAGGCTAGTTGGCCCAGCATTGGGATTATGCTAGTGAAGTATAATTTTCTACTCTGCCCTGACCTAATCACGTGGCCTAAGTTGTAACAAAGTGTGTGAGTGCACCTGTACCCTGCTCTTCTTAGAATTTTACTTTTCCACTGAATGTTTTTTTTCTCAGAAGTGTGACTGCATAGCTGCATAGCTCTCTGCATGGCTCTCTTAATGGTTTCCTGCAGAGGCGGAAACACCTGCGACTAGATACAATCTTTACTTCACTCTTAATAGGTCCATATAAAACAAAAACAAAAACGTTTTTCCCCTAGGTTGAAGTTGTAACTGTTTGTGCTGTTTGGCACGGGGCGCTATTGAGCCAGTTTGTATGCATGTTATCTCCTGGTTCTGTGTGGAAAAAGTAACAAAAAAAAAAAAAAATATATATATATATATATATATATATATATATATATATATATATATATATATATAAGAAAAAAAAAATATTTTTTAAAGATTTCTTTTTTTTTTTTTTGGAACTGAAAAACGGGAGGAATTGTTCCCCCTGCCTACGTAGGCAGGGGGACCAAATCAGTTTGGCCTGTTTTTAGACCAATTTACAGAAAACCCCAGATTTGCTGTGAAAGCCTGAGTGTTCAAACTGGGGTATTTTTGAGGATAGAAGAGAGGTAGGGGAAACCAAAAACACACAAAAAAGAAGAAAAAGTTAAAATTCATGGTGTAGACCCTTTAAAGAGGCTTATTGAAAAACCTGCACATTTAACCACACAAAAGTAGCGCAAATGAACTACAAATGTTTATGCTGAAGTCTGTGTCATGTGTCCTCTAAGGTTTTTTCAGGAACTCAGCAGCCAGATGCATCCCAGCAACAGGCATTTGGGTTGAAAATAGAAAATAGATGAGAATGAGAGGAGACGGGGGCGAGGGGGGCTTTTGTAACTATTATAACTGGACAAGCATGGACAGTGTGGATAGCGCGACTGTTGCAACTTGATTTAATATACTGAGATGATGTTATTGAGGATTTCTCAATGATGACAGAAGAGTTGAATTAATGGTCTTTATTATTGCCATGCAAAAGCTGTTAGCTGAAGGACCTCATACAATTTAAAGTACTGTCTCTGAACATCATCATCATCACAGAGGTCATCCCTAATGATGTGACCCAGATATTTGACCTTGTCTACCACATTGATCACCTTGTCTGCCAGATAAAAAGAGGGGAATGCTGCCTTCCGATCCCCCTTAGTCTTCATAATCATGACTACACTCTTTTTGGGATTAAACTTGATCTCAAACTGCTGTCCATAATGTGAGCACACTGTGAGCTGTTGGCCAGCAGAGCAGGGAGACATGATGACGAGGTCCGCGCACAGTATATGTTTAAGGAGCCTTTCTCCCACCATACAACCAGTCCTACACAATTGAAGTATTTAAGAGAGTTCATACAGATTAAAAAGCACAGGTGATAAAATCCCACCATGTCTAACCCCCGATGGACTCCGATGTAGTATCACCCCATCTGACTTGCATGGTTTGACTTTGTCTCCAGTCAAGTCTCTCGTGTTGGTTTATCTTGTCTTCACCAAGGTGTTTGGTTAGTTAGATGAATTTCTCTATTACTAGCATACACAACATAGGCATTCGTAATCAGTTATACTGTAGGTATATTTAGCATAAATCATGACTTATGTACACATTGGGAGAGATTTTATTATCTAACCGATAATGCAAGATCACAATGTGTCCGTGACCTTGTAGATCTGGTGTAGAAGCTAATGGCCAGTTTTGTTTCCCTTTCTCTCGTTTCCTCTCATACTATCAATATCCCGATGACTTTATTTTCTATAAAACTAGCTTTTTGCCCCGTTATTGGTGGTGTTAAAAACAAGTTACCACAAAGCAATACGAAAGTAGCATGCGTCTCTGTCATCTGCCTTTCATTGAACTGAGACAGGGGGCTCATGAAACGCTATGTTGTAGTGTTAATTAACAAGACGATTTCTGGCCAGAGCAGTCAAGTGTAAGGTGTGTTCTGCTGGCCTGTACTTCTGGGCCAGGAGGTCCCTTCCAGGACCTGGGCCTTGGTCATTAACAATGTGTAAATCAGTGTCAGGCTGTACAGGAAGGCCTGAATCAGCAAATGTCTGTACATGTTCATCTAGTTAAAAAAATTACAAATCATGTGAAAATGCATATATTGCCAGATTAGA
This sequence comes from Gymnoscopelus microlampas, assembly GCF_963454915.1. NCBI lineage: Eukaryota > Metazoa > Chordata > Actinopteri > Myctophiformes > Myctophidae > Gymnoscopelus > Gymnoscopelus microlampas. The sequence goes on from NC_139943.1 coordinate 32,825,560, forward strand.
TTATATATATTGCATTATGCTCCAAATGTCAATTGACGTAAAAAGTTCTCATTGTATTTCTCTTTCTCTTTCAGACATGGTTCTTCTACAAGCTACCACAAAGCTGAAAGGAAGGCTAAGGAAGTCCAAGCAAAATGTATACTTGCCAAAGTGGACAGCAACCCCCCCAAGTTGGAAATCCCTCACAATATGTTACCAGGAGTCCAATGGATGGAACTCAAAATACACCTCAATATCGGCAAGTGAGAGCAGATCCAAATCAACCTCCTCCATATATGCAAGTGAGAGCAGATGTGCCACAACCACAAAATGTTCAGTTCACCTCTCATAATGGAGTTTACTATAATGGACAGACGTCAAATGACCAGGCCTTGAGAAATCCTCAGCATGGACCAACTGCAGCAAGGATCAATACAACAATGCAAACAACAATCCTAACACAAACCGCTAATGCACAAAGTAGAAGCCATTCCCTGCCAAATAGGTTAAACTGTCAACCTGATCATACCACCATAGGCCTACTCAAAAAACTTCTGGAGAGGGATACTCCCCCCAACTACTGGCCACAGCAGAGTCCAAATGGTGGGATACAACCAAATGTTACGAACTCCCTACAAAGCTGTGCATCAACTCCAGATCAGCATGTCACAATTTATAACAATCAAACTGTAGTCACAAATTATCCTGCTACTGGTTACATGGCACAGCAACTTAACAATGCCCAGACAAACCTGGGTCAGAATGTAAACGGAATGGCAAGGCAACCCCAGTCGCAAAACTCTACAGTGAATACCTTTATCCAAGATGCACAGAAACTTTGCAATGGTACATTAGAGTCTGGCGTTGCATACAACCAACAGCCAGCTCTTCACCACAGCAGAGGGTACAGAAGAAATGGAACTCAACATGGAAGCTCTCCTCATGTTGCCTTGTCAAGTCAGATGCCTTCAGCTCAATCTTTCACAAACAACAACTATGCCCAGATGGCAAACTCATCAAATGTCTCATCAAATCAGATGCCTTCACATCAATCATTTACAAGCAACAACTATGCCCAGATGGCAAACTCATCAAATGTCTCATCAAATCAGATGCCTTCACCTCAATCTTACACAATCAACGCCTATGTCCGGATGGAAAATTCATCAGGCGCCCCATCAAGTCAGATGCCTTCACCTCAATCTTTCACAAGCAACGGCTATACCCAGATTACAAACTCATTAGGTGCCTCATCAAATTGGATGTCTTCATCTACATTTTTCCCAAGCAACACCTGTGTCCAGATGGCAAACTCAGCAGGTGCCTCATCAAGTCAGATGCCTTCACCTCAATCTTTCTCAAGCAACACCTGTGTCCAGATGACAAACTCATCAGGTGCCTCATCAAATCGGATGTCATCATCTCAATCTTTCCCAAGCACCACCTGTGTCCAGATGGCAAACTCAGCAGGTGCCTCATCAAGTCAGATGCCTTCACCTCAATCTTTCTCAAGCAACACCTGTGTCCAGATGACAAACTCATCAGGTGCCTCATCAAATCGGATGTCATCATCTCAATCTTTCCCAAGCACCACCTGTGTCCAGATGGCAAACTCAGCAGGTGCCTCATCAAGTCAAATGCCTTCACCTCAATCTTTCTCAAGCAACACCTGTGTTCAGATGGCAAACTCAGCAGGTACCTCATCAAGTCCGATGCCTTCACCTCAATCTTTCACAAGCAACGGCTATACCCAGATGGCAAACTCAGCAGGTGCCTCATCAAGTCAGATGCCTTCACCTCAATCTTTCACAAGCAACAGCAGCTATGCCCAGATGACAAACTCACTAGGTGCCCCAAGTCAGCCGTCTTCTCCTCAATCATTCACAAGCAATAGTTATGTCCAGATGGCAAACTCATCAACAAGTAGTGGGGCGTTTTTGCCAAAGACAAGCATGACTCCGCAAACTCAACACAGTGGAAGAGACAACAGTGTCTCCAGTCAAGCTTTCATATATCCAAATGGATCCCAATATCACAATCATCTTAGCTATTCAAAAAAAAACTCCACAAATGTTCTCATGTCCAACTCTGGAAAAGCAGACAGTATATGTCAGAATCCGACTGGAGCCACTCAACATCACTTTCCGGTGAAAAATACATTTCACCCTGGAAATACTGTTAAGTCCATTGTTAAAGACAATAATGCCAAGTGTGCTCCGACTGTGCAGTCTGAGGGGTACTCTATTTCGAAACGTTTAAGCTTCAACAAGAACGGTTCACAGTCATCAAAGCAGCCTACCTCAGAGGCTTCACATGCCTCTGCCCCTGTACAAAAGGGATTCTATGTCACAGTAACTGAAGACAAAACTGGTTTCAAGGCAGACAATGTAATTTTTCTTGGAAATAAGGTAGATACCAGTAGGTTCACAAAAGAAAGTGTGCAAGGATCCTCATCAAATTATGCACAATTAGAGCAATTGCCTGGGAAGATATCACAGCAGAGAAATGACAAGCAACCACCTCTACAAAGCAATGCCAAACTACCTGAAACAGTAGGCTCTACAGTAAAGCTGGTAGAACAGAGAGCTGTTGCGGTTGTACAACCACTATCACAGACAATTAACCAGGTTTTCAGCATGCAAGAACATTCTCAAATGAGCCATGGTCAATGTAAAAATGGCACCATAAAGCAAATGGGTGGTAACCTTGAGAAATCATGCATTTCGCCACAACATGATGATGATTCTAGAGTTTGCCTTGCTGTCTCCAGTGATGGCACTAAAGTGTCATTGATTGAGGATACAGGACCAAACATGGTTGGCACAGACATGACATCTACAAAGTTATCTGTTGCTGAGGACACACAACATGAAGATGTAGTCAATGATAGTCATTGGGAAGTCACACCCACGCCACAACTTTCAGTGACCACTGAAGTGTCTGTCAGCCAAACTGGGGAGAATAACAGTGAGATGCAAGAAGATTCAGATGCCATGGACTTGGAATTGTCCTTAGTTCCAACTATACCATGGACATTTGACAAACTAATGACGTTTATTGAGACTACAAAACTCAAATGCAAACAAATGCAATCGGAAGACTTACCAGTGATTGACCTTTCAAGAAAAATAATGTGCCTCTTTTGGGAAGGGCGCATTGACAAGTTGAAGAGTGAGTTAAAAACAGACAATTACCTATCGCTAATGGCTGATGTTACGACATTTATTAATCGTATAACGTCTGACTCTGTCATTGTCTCACAAGTTGATTGTTCTTGGGATAAAATTAAAGACGGCTACCAAGTTCTCAATGATGATTATGTTCCTCCCAAGGTGACGTACACTTCATCATGGCTGAATACCAATGAACAGTTGGATGACATTGACAAAGACTTTGGCTTCCCTCAGTCTTTGAAATACTGTCCGGACGAACTTGAGAGTGACAACCAGTCCAAACTGGGATCTGATGATGAAATGGATGAAACGGAAGACTCCGGTGTCAAAGACATTATTACAGAAAACGGCATCTCTGTTGATGTAGAAACGACGACAGACTCCAATGACCTATGTTCCTTGTTAGAGATCCATGTTATGCCTCCAGATGAGGCCAAGATTGTCTTCGAACAAGTGCGCAATTATCAGGCAAAAAGTGAAAAGCCTGCTGATCAGTCAGAAAAGTTCAGTGACTCTGTGGTGAATGATGGCAAGGCTGATACTAAGAAACCTGAGGAGAAGGTAGAGCCTGACATGCAAGAGTTTTGCTGTGTGATAAGGTGTATTGCAGCCATTTCTGGAAAGCCCATCACCAAGTGCCAGTGCAAGCAAAAGCAGGATTCTAAAAGTCTCATCATGAACACAGAAAATACAGAACGAAGGGAAAAATTGGCTGAGCAATGCACTGAGGTCGGAGAAATAATTTGCCTGTCAGATGATGATGATGAGATGCACCTCTCTCTTTTCAGTGCAGAACCAAAGAGCATTTCCCTGCCAAGTACATCATCAATGGCTGACTTGTGCAATTCAAGCATGATTGAAATAGAAACTGAAATTGAAACATCTGTCTTGACATCAGAGGCTGAAGGTCATTGTGGACAAGCTGAGAAGAATGCTAAAGACCAAAGACGCATGTCATTGGGAATGGAAGAGAGACCAACACCTACAGGCATCCATCTGAGGGAGTCTTCTGATGCAAAACTGTCACTAGGTGTTAAAAATGAGAAAGTTGGTTACCATGAATATCTTTTCTTGAGCCAAAGTCCTGATCCTAACAATATAAGCTTAGTGGCTAAACCCAACACATGCAAGAGAACTGTAGGCCTTGAAGAAGACGACACAGACCTATGGGAGATATTGGGAGAGCAATGCACTGATATAATGGAAACCATTGACCTTACAAATTATGATGATGAGATGTCTTTTTCAAATTCAGAACCAGGGAGCATTTCCCTACCAAGTACGTCATCAATAGGTCACTCATGCAGTTCAAGCATTATTGAAAAAGGAACCAAAATACTCTCCTCTACTAATGAAGTTGAAACAACTGTCTTGACTACTAATGAAGTTGAAACAACTGTCTTGACATCAGAGGTTGAAGACAATTGTGGACAAGCTGAGCAGAATCCTACAGACATGACATCAGAGGTTGAAGACAATTGTGGACAAGCTGAGCAGAATCCTACAGACATGACATCAGACGTTGAAGACAATTGTGGACAAGCTGAGCAGAATCCTACAGACATGACATCAGAGGTTGAAGACAATTGCGGACAAGCTGAGCAGAATCCTACAGACATCACATCAGAGGTTGAAGACAATTGTGGACAAGCTGAGCAGAATACTACAGACATGACATCAGAGGTTGAAAATAATTGTGGACAAGCTGAGCAGAATCCTACAGACAGGGGACACATATCAAGTATCTGTCAGAGTAATAAGTCTTCTGATGCAAAAGTTTGTTTCCTTAATTCTCTTTCCTTGGGACAAAGCCACGTTCGTGATCCTAAAAAGAATCTAAGCTTAGATGGTAGACCCAACAAACGCAAGAGAACCATGGGCCTGGATGCCATGTCAACTTTTCAGAAAAAGATGAAGAGATGTAAACAATCATCATTGTCTACCAAATTGCCGACTATTCCCCTGGGTAAACCAAAACATGTGGACAAGTTGTCTATCCAGGAAAACATCATGGACTTTGAGTATGTAACAAATGTTATACCTGTGAAACTGGCCTTATTTGGCTCCAATAATGGAAAACGGGTGATAAATGGTCGAGGTATAAATCGAGACAATTGCTTCTCAGATCACGGAATTCCGCCCCCACAAATCATCACTGTGTACATCAAGACTAGGAGTAGAATTACCCCTGTTGTCGAAGTTCCGGTGAAACCACAGATCTTTGAAGATCCCCATGAATCTCAGGCAATTATGCGTCTACAAAACCTCTCTGTGATCACCGACACCGGGAAGAAATGTACCCTTGTGGTCAAAAGTCCAGTCAAACAGATCTTTGAAGATCCCTCTGAAGCAATTTTGCCTCTACAAAACCTCTCTGTGATCACCGACACTGGGAAGAAATGTACCCTTGTGGTCAAAAGTCCAGTCAAACAGATCTTTGAAGATCCCTCTGAATCTCAGGCAATTATGCCTCTACAAAACCTCTCTGTGGACACCAACACTGGGAAGAAACATACCCTTGTGGTCAAAAGGCCAGTCAAACAGATTTTTGAAGATCCCTCTGAATCTCGGGCCTCTACACTTCCACAAATCCTCACTGCGGACAGCAACACTTGGAAGAAAAGTACCGCTGTGCTGAAGAGTCCGGTTAAACGACATATCTTTGAAGGTCCCTTAGAATCTAGCCCTACCTCTGTCAAACAGCGGATTCATAATGAGTGGAAGAAAACTGTTGTACCAACCAGCGGGAAATACAAAAAGAGACGACTCACACCAGGGAACTATATGGTTACCTGCTCTTTATCAGAAAGATCCCCCAAAAAGCCTGAATCTGTACAACCCACTAATGCAGTGAATCATCCAGTGTGTTCTGAAAGAAGACTTTCAAGACTATTATCTCGTGGAACTGAGAAGAAAAAACAGAGCTTGCGTCTAGACATTAGAAAATCTATTTTACATGGTTACAAACATAAAAAGAACAAGTCAAAAGAGAGTCCAGTTAAATGCAATAAGCCTTCAGATGGCATGGGAAGTAAATCTGAGGGACGGAACCATGCCTTCATGCCTAAGGAGAAGAAGATCATCTTAAAGTTCAGCGTTCTACCGAGTACCTTCAACTTCAAAGATGGATCCACTGGCACTGATTCTTTAGGTATGTGATATTAATGCTTGATTTGTTACTGTGCAAGATGTATTGAAATAATCCAATCTCTATATCGAGATTTCAATTATTTAATAAGATTAATCATTGACTTTGGAAACATCATGCATTTATTGAACTTTAAAAACAACTTTAACAGTATGTATGTTAAAGCGTGCTGCTATATATTGTCGCCTGTCATAATGAGATAATTCCTCAGAGGGAGGAATAACTACTGCAAAACACAGACACACAACTCAGTCTCCTAGATACTGCATCCATACTTAAAAATAACCAGTAAATGACTGTCTGTTTGATGTTGATATGTGGGGACACAGCTTGAAACGCTTGATGTGTTGTCTGCCCAATATACCATACCACAAAATCATACAAGAATGTTATTGCATAACGCAATGCGGAACAATGAGGCTTTTATCTCGATTATCTTGTTTTCATAACCGTTGGGAGCCCAAATCGTAATTGAATCAAGAATTTTATAAACTCTTTAACTGCCAGAGTTAAAACATTGTCTGCCCTTGCCAGCGATTTTGAGCGTTTTTACTTACCTTTGAAAAATCATAGATTATATTATCCTTCACAATGATCCACAGCGATCCACTTGGCAATCGGGGTGGGGGGGGGGCAAACCGTCTGAATAATCCGTTCAATAGTTATGGGCAGTTGAATGTGGCTTGTTTTTGCCAAAAAACGACAAAGCAGAGAATGTTTTACTTTCATAAATTCTATAATACTAAACGAAACCAGCTTCATTTTGTTGTGATCACGTGATTTCTGGGTGCGCTCTTCTTGGGTGATCCTGGGATCATTCAACTTAAATAACTGAATGGATGGTTATGATGCATAGCATATCCAATAAAGCATTCTTCATCCACAAATCCTCTTTCTCTATGGCGGTGATTTTCAAACCTTTTGTACCCAAGGCACACCAATGGGCAAGTTAAAATCTCAAGGAATGCCTCCTAGCTAAAAACCTACAAGCTAGCATGTAGATCAGCTATTTTCGCTATTTTATTAATGAATAAATAAATAAAATAATATTTTTGCCTACAATGTCATGCCCCAAATAGGGAAGCCAGGTTGAAAGTGTAGAATGAAGTGCTGATTTAGTCAATTTAAAAATAATTAATGACTTTTTTTAAATCACGTTGAGTGGTACAAGGATGTGCGTGTGTGCCATATGTATTGGCTGAATTTGCCCATGCAACCTCTAAGATAGACATTTGTCTTGGAGGTTGCAGGTGCATGAGCAAGACAATTATATCTTAACTGCTCCCCCACTGAGCTTAACAAGTCCTTGCTCATCGGAGTGTGCTTGAAGTTCCGCCCGTTGATGGGACCCTTTTCAGCTATTTTAAGATGTAGAGCCTTGAGCCTATAGCCATTGATGTCCCTTGTTCGGGCCTATAATGCAAAGGTTATATACTAAATAGCCAACAGCTGACCATGCAGTATGAAACCAATGACTAATGTTAACTAACTATACGTTTTGCAGTAGGAAGGTCCTTTCCCCTAAGACCAAATTTGTTGTGCATGACAACACATTTGATGTCATTTACAGCTATCCTTCCTAATTTATAATTTTTAGATCTATTCGGAGGAGATCATGGTAGAGATTGAGTTGTATGTCAGCCTAAATTCTAACTCATTGCGTTTTATTGTTCATTAATCACAAAACAAACATATTCATGGAACATTGCTGTTTTTTCTTTTCTTTTTCAGATACTCCTGACCTTGTTAAAGCACAGGACAGAATTTCAAAGACAGATGTGAAAGGACCAAGAGGTATTAAATATGAATGTAAAATGGTTTCTTGTTAGCATTATTGTGTGGTGTTTTTTTGTTTTTGTTTTAACTTCTATTGAGTGCTAATGAATTGATAGTTTATTGATTGATGACAGCATAGAAAATATTTTGGGGTGGCAATTTCAATGCATTTCCATCAGACATTGACACATTATGCTATAATGGGACCACAATGGTGTGTTGTTTTCCTTTTAGTCTTAATGTCTGACGTGCTCTGACATTTCTGACTAATAAAGTATTCAATCAATCAATCAATGCTGTAACCTGACTATGAAATCAGTGTTGTTGGGAAAATAACCGTCCTATCTATTCCCTTCACCTAATTAATCCTTGCAACTAGTACTGGGCAATACTAATATGATTTTAGATGTCGTCGGACAACCTGAGTCTTACGCAAGTTGAAAATATGAAATTAGTTTCATAAAGTTATTAAACTTGGAGATGATTTTTTACTTATGATTATTGAACATTATAGGTGACTGGGCCCTGGTTCCGTCGAAGAAGTATTGTCCCTTACCCTCGACAAGCTCTACAGTCCCCAAGGAAACCACCACCTTCCACCAGTTCCAAAAGAAATACCTTGAGGCGAAGCAGCCATCTGGAGATGAATAATGTGATGGACATTTTAATTTTATGGATAAACAGGGGAACACGTACACTTTGTTTCCCCTGGTTCCCTTGGTCATCTTGGTTACTGCCAGTGTTTAAATGTTTTCATACACATTTATCGTAATCTATGTTTTTGTAATACCATGTCAAAGAAGATGTTTGTTTATACATTTGAATTTGACTTTTTATCTTGTTTTTTTACAACATTGTATATTTGTTGTTTTTGCACAATCTTTTTTGGTATATATTTTTTTAAACTGATATGTGCCAAATGTTGGAAGCATTGCTTGTGAATGTAACCAGAAAGGGACTGTTCTAACTGTATGTTCCAAATCTATATTTTTTACATGCATACATATGTTGAGATAAAAGTTTTATATGAAAAAAAGTGTGGCTCATCTTTGTGTTCTACAAAGTATGCTAGCATACACCTGGCTGAATGTAGGCATACAAGCAGTAGTGGAATGTAACTGCAATTATTTAAGTGCTGTACTTAAAGGTAGGGTAAGTGATATTTTTTGGTTAAAACAAAAAGTATTTTGTTAAAAGGTTAAAATACTATATTCTGATAGTAATCATTGCTATAGAGTGTTTGTTCAGTAACAGGAGTCTCCATGTCTCTCCAGCTCTTTAATAAACAGAAAATACATTTTTCGGTAGGTGTCAAAATCTCAGCCAATCAGGAGAAAGTACCCATTTTTAAGCTTAATTTGTATAGTGTTCCAGTTCCAATCTTGCATGCTCATTTCTTTGTGTCATCACTTCCAATTTCACTTGTTTAATCTATATCATGATTGAGTTCTCTGTCCTGGTTGGATAAAATTGGAAATGAAACTGAAACTGAAACGAAAATGCATTTTCTGTTTAATAAAGAGCTGGAGAGACAAGGAGACTCCTAATACTGAACAAACACACTATAGCAATGAGTATATCACAATATAGAGCTATTTAACACTTATTTTAACCAACGCAAATCACTTACCCTACCTTTAAATACAGTTTTGATGTATTTTTACTTTATTGTATTTACCATTTTGTTTTCAATAATTATACTTCTACAAAACTGCATTCATGGGTCAGACTGGTGTAGCTGCTATAGTTGTAGCTGACGGTGTATCTAAATGTCAAATCAACAGGTAGAAAGATTAGGTCAAAATACATTGAAACAAATACTTAAAACACTTTCAACGTCTCTAATGTAGGGTTCTTCACCAGGGGGGACCCTTAGGGGGTCCTCAGAGTTTGTGCGATATAATTATTATTTTTTACACACTTGAACCCTAGCATCCCTATTCTGAAGAAAACTTTAGCCAAAAATAGCAGATCTACAAGCTCACAAGGTTTCGTTGTGAGCTTGTAGATCGGCTATATTCGGCAAAGAGATTTGGTGCAGAGGGGTAAAAAAAGAGAAGACCAAGTACAGAGTGAAAGTTCAGGTTCACTAAGTGTTGACGGTTTGGTTTGTATAGTGGGGGTCCCTGCTTCTCTCTCAGGGTTGGGTTGAAAAACGTTGAAGACCACTGCTCTAATATTGCAGATATGAGGCAATGGGGTAATGATATTGCATTGTGTTTCACTGTGTGGCTCTTCTCCCAAACAACCTTCACTAGCATGACACATATTACTATATAATATACTGATGCCAACACTTTTGTACTTTTGTACCTTTACTCAAGGCCTTTCACTTGTAAGAGAGTATTTTCCCATTGTGGTATTGCTACTTTTACTTACATTAAAGAAAGAAAGAAGGAAAGAAAAATGATCTGAGTACTTCTACCACGGCATACAAGTAATCCACATCCAGTGGCTGGCAGTAGAGTGACAATTTATAATGCAAGGGTCATACAATATGGCAGAGGAAGAAGAAGAAACCAAAACAAGGGTATTAAAGAACATTATTTAAAGAAGGATGAAGGAGAGATGGCAGAAGAGGTGGGAGGAGGAGAGGAAGAGAAGATGTTTTTGTAGAATTCAGACTCAGAGGAAAGTATATAGGAGAGGTGAGGGGAGCAGGAAGGAGCAGAAGACAATACAATACTATCGCGGCTAAGATTTGGCCACACAGGCTTTAATAACTACTTCAGTGACAGTGTACATTATTGGGAAACAACCAATGAGATGCAATCATTGTGGGGAGGAAGAAACAGTGGAACATATGAGGAACTGCAGAGAATATGAGAAGATTGAGAATTTAACAGAAATTAAAGAGCGGTATTAAGTAAATATACTAAGAAGAAATTCAGGGGAAAGGTGCTATAGATACATATTTGAGTATCTTAGAATGACACATTTGATAAAAAAAAAAAAAAGATGTTAAGTTATGTATTTAGTTATTATAGGTATTTATTGGTGACTCAGGCTTTCAATCATGTTGAATAAAGAGACTATTGGTTATTTTCAACAGCTTGTAGAAAAAAATGAACTTGGAATCAGAGGATTAAAGTTGATGAGTAGTTGCTTAGTTTTATTTAGCTTCCATCATTGTTACATTCAAGAAGGAGACAGTCCGTGGTCAAAACTTGGAAGATCTTCAGGTTGTGTCTGTCTCTCGAAGACAGCTCGTAGTCTGCTTATATACTGTTTAGATCTAATCTAATAACCTGCATAATGCAATTGTATGTATGTTATATACCTTGCACATGTTTAGGTAATCTAATAACCTGCATAATGCAATTGTATGTATGTTATACAAGGGATGATCTCATGGCTACTGCCTTGCACATGTTTAGGTCACATGTTGAAAGTGGGAGACATACATTGTATTCTATATATCCTGACTAGCTTTATTTCCACACAATTGGCTTTCTTCCAAGTGCCTTTCTCATAACATGCACTGTTGTAAAATATCCTATAAGACGAGTAGGTGGCGGTAATGCGCAATTATGTTTGCCAACCGCCAATAAAACTCAAATAGAAGAAGAAACCAAAACAAAACAAAGGGAGCAGAATGACGGTCGAATGTCTCTTGGATATGTGAGTGTTGTTGACGTCTAACATTAGGTTGATGTGATATTATAAATCAGTGGTTTTCAACCCTTTTCATGTCAAGGTCCATTATTTATTCGGCATTTGAGTCACGAACCCCCATTTGATGAGATTTACCCTCTCGGACCCAAAAACTTTGTTGTCGTTGGATACGATTTTGTGCACAATTCCATGCTGTATTGATGTTGGTACCATAGGAGAGATGACAGGCAACCGTTGATCAAAATAACAATTCTTCTATATGCTGTAATTGTAGCTGTAGTATACAACCCTCGTAGACGTATTTATGATTCTGACGTTTTCAATCTACGAGAGTTGTAGGGTTCACCCCCCATGGAGACATGGACTTTCTGCACTATGCCCCGCAAAGTACTCCAAACGTGTACAAATTGAAACAAAGGTGCTTACCCCAAAGCCCCAAATGTTAACTACTTCCACGGGGTAGTAGTTTAATGTAATAATCCATATCTTTCAATAAAGAAGTGTTTTAATGCGGTCTGTGGCCGATTCTGTCGGAAGTTCCCAATGGGCGGTATTGACGGTAGTGAGGGGGCGCATCCGGTGAAACCCGGAATTACACTAAATGTAAAGAGGAAGTAAACGAGGGTGAACAAATGGCGTTCGGCCACAGACGGCATTAAAACACTTCTTTATTGAAAGATATGGATTATTACATTAAACTACTACCCCGTAGAGACAGTTGACATTTGGTAGACTTCTTGTAAATTAAGTAATGCAGATGTTTAACAATAATTGAACTCTTGAGAGCCTGAAATGAAACCAAATGAACCCGCAAGGGTCCATTTGGTTTCATTCTACTTTAAGAGTTAAAGATCTATAATAAGGGTCCATTTGATTACCAACTCTGTATCATTTAGCTGGGGACCACCTGGAATCCCCTGAAGGATCACTGGTGGTCCCCGGACCACTGGTTGAGAACCTGTTATAAACAATATTCAGCATGAAGAATTACTGCATGGATGGTTACTGAAAGCTCGTTTTTTACTTGGAGACGTAATGATCATTTTATGAATACCTCATTTTTGTTGCCTGTTGATTATACTTTCACTGCATTAGAATTCTTTCAGGTATTTGTCTGACTTATAGATGAGTGGTTAGATTGATATCGTTGATGATGTTCTGCATAGTGTATATCTGTCATTTAATGTCACTATGAATTGAGTACAATGGACCCCAATTGAAATAAGCCATAGGCGTTTTTTTGTTTTTTGTTAATCTAGTTGACCTTGCATTTGAACTGTACTTTCATGTGCAAACTTCTAAATAAAGTATTCCATCAATCAATCAGTTGCCTGTCAGGCAGAAACCTTGTATCTCCATTACATTTTTTGTAAATTAACCACTTAAACCAGTGGTTTTCAACCTTTTTCGTGTCAAGGACCCCCAAATTGACACATATTGGCCAACGGACCCCCATTTGAAAAGATATGCCAGGGACTCAACCATTTTGATTTAATCTACACTTTATCATCATCATTAGTGTTCATTTAACTCTGAGAGTGTACAAATGGAACCAAATGGACCCGAAGCGTCCATTTGGTTCCATTTGTACACTCTCAGAGTTACAGACACATACGGGTCCAGTTGGTTCCTAACTATTAATTAGGCAGGGGACCCCCTGGAACCCCCTCAAGGACCACTGGTGGTCCCCGGACCACTGGTTGAGAACCACTGACTTAAACCCCAGCATCCGTATTGTGGGGAAAGCTTTCGCTGAAAATAGCAGATCGACAAGCTCACAACGCATCGCATTGTGAGCTTGTCGATCTGCTATTTTCAGCGAAAGCCTTCCCCACAATAACAGAAAAGACACTAGTATAGAGCCCTGAGGGACTCCGCTCAACAAGATCCGCTCGTTGTGAGCTTGTAGATCAGCCATTTTCAAAAGATTTTATACATTTGAAAATGGGAAATTCTTTTACTTTTAATACGTTAGGTATATTTTGATGGCAATACTTTTGTAGTTTTAGTCAAGTACATTTTGAATTCTGGACTTTTACTTGTAACAGAGTATTTCTACATTGCAGTATTGACACTTCTGTTTAAGTAAAGAATGTGAGTACTTTGTCCATCACTGGTCATTTCACTGGTTGAGAGATGTGAATAGGACAGCAGCTTCCATTGTGTGTTGCAGCTGTGCAGAGAGTTTGGCTACCTATGCAGACAACTACCTCAGTGACATCAGGACCTTACCTGCGGGCTTAAAGGACAAACTGCTGCAAATAATGACTTCAAGAGGGACAGTCACTGACATGAACATCGGTCAGGTACGCCTACGTTTAAGAAAAACAATACACTATGACAGGCAAGGGATCTTTAAATAAAACACGGTTAACTTTACTAAGTACTTGTCAACACATGAGGGAGAAAAGAAGGAGATGTCAGTCAGGGAGCCTGTCATATTTATGAGCTGTCTTTCAATACAGTTTTAGTTGGAAATTTAAATAAAGAAATCACCACATAAACTGTTTACCAGTAAGTGTTTTACTTGCTCACAGTTTCATCAATTTCACTTCACTCAACGTATTACTACCACCAGTCACAGCATTAAGTTTTGTTTTTGTGTCAATCCGAAGTGATGATTAGTTTCAGACACAATAGACCACCCACCGAAGTCCTGACGTCACTCGTTCATCCCCTGGTTCGTTAAGTAATTTCTCTATGGAGAATAACATTGGGTCATCATAGAATCGTCTCATATAAGAATTGTGGTCCAAAAATAAACAAACTGTCTCGGCGATATTGTCAGGGAGGAGGTTCTGTATCGTTTATGATAGTCAGTCACTTATATTTGATACAGTCTGTTTCTGGCGAAAATGTAACTAATTCGGCGGAAGTAACATTATCGTTTTCTCACCGTCAGTTGATGCTTCATAACCATAAGAGTCAAACCGTTTATTTTTGGAACACAGTTCTTATTTGACGCGATATTAAAGACGTCTATGGGATTCAGAATGGGGGTGGAAAACCGCGAACCAGGTAGACAAGCCAAGGATGTGTAAATTACGTCAGACTTCGGTGGTCTATTTGTATCGTTTCTAATTTCTTTCTCATTGGTGAAAAGAAATCAGGTTAGTCTCTTTTCTACGCAATATAATCCTTACTGTTAATATGGACCCTTACGGTGATGTGATCTACTTAAGGACAAGTAAGACGCGCGAACGCTGGAAGCGAACGCAGCTCGAAAATATTGTGTATTTACGGACTGTGTGTGTGTGTGTGTGTGTGTGTGTGTTTTGACTGTAGCTGCACTCTGGCGCACTCTGTCGGTTGCACACAGGCAGTGCAGGCAGTGCACACATACTGCACACACACAGACGCACAAGCCGAGCAGAGTTTCATAGTAGGCTCCACTTGGGCGGAGCCGCGCCTCCTTCCGCGTTCGCAATAAGCTTCAATATCTGCCACTCAGTCTGAATATATATATATATATATAGCCGCGGACTCCCCATCTGTAAATGTTTTTGTGCCAGGGACCTCCAGAGGACCCCCCTCAAAGCTTGCTTGGCCGATATTCACTCCTGGATGCCTCAACAAATCTGACATTATTCTTTTTGGTCCCCTCAGTTCAAAAAACACCATTCTAGACAGTCTTGGCCCCATGGCAACTAATGTGACTCCCGTTGCGAGGAACCTGGATGTCAAATTTGACTCCGAACTCTGTATTGAAAGCCAGGTAAAAAAGGTGTTCCAGACCTGCTTCATGCACATAAGAAACATCTATAAGATAAAATTGTTTCTTTCTACAGGAAATCTTAAGACTTTTGTGAATGCTCTGGTGTATTCTCGCTTAGATTACTGTAATGCCTTGTACTCTGGTCTGCATCGCCTGCAATTGGTTCAAAATGCGGCAGCTAGGCTCATCACCGGTACCAGGAGATTTGAGCACATGACACCTGTTTTAGCTGCACTTCACTGGCTGCAGGTCTCCTTCAGGATTGATTGAAAGATTTTTGCTGCTTTTTAAACTTTTAAAGCTCTTAATGGTCTAGCTCCTAGCTATTTATGCAATATGGTAGAACCCTATGTGCCAGTGCGTACCCTTAGATCATCTGGACTGGAGATTCATAAGGCTAGTTTGGTGACCAAAGGAGATCGGGCCTTTGCCATAAAGGCCCCCAGACTCTGGAACAGCCTATCAGAGAAACTCAGGTTAACCAGATCGATTAACGATTAACAAGCTTTAAATCCCTCTTAAAAACCCATTTCTACAGAATGGCCTTTTTAACTCCTTGAGATAAATCTTGTTCGTTATCGCTCTGTTCTATTGTAAACTTAATTTATTACTGTTATTGCATAGTTGTTTGATTGCTGTTTTGATTGTTCAAGCACTTTGTAACATTGTTTTAAAAAGTGCTATACAAATAAAGTTGTTTTATTATTATTGTTATTATTATTATTATTAAGAGAAGACCTGTGCAAAAAAAAACGACCCTAACATTTAAAAAAAAAATAGCAGCTGTTCAAGCTCGCAGCGCGGCACAAATTTTCTTTTTTTACAGGTAAATGTCATCGTATAAGATGGATATGTGTTCTGGGCAATGACGCGTGTAGTTTTGGTCCTCGCTTCTCACTCTGTCGCTTGGGGCATAACAGGAAGAGCGCAGGAAAGAACCAGAGGCCTGTGGTTGGGGGTAGATGAAGGTTTCACACCACGGCTCGTTGGTAGCTCATCCATCACGTACGTACGTACATTGAGTGACATTAAAGGCCAGACCGCAGTCACCGCACCAATGTAACTATTCGCAACTGCCATTGGGGATTATGGTTGCAAGTATTTGCAAGGTTTTGCAAGGAGTTGCATTGGTGTGGACTAGCCATTAGGGTAAAAAGGTACAGTACATACTCTATGTGCTAGTTGTGCAATTTAGGTGCAAAGAAGCACCTCAGCTACTGTGAAATCTCTCAACCAAGGAAACATGTAGAATAAACTTTAGGTTTCATTGGAAAGGAGACATCACAGCAGGCAAATGATTATTGCATTGTAATCTGATTACAACCAACACCAATTTGGTTACATCTGTACACTCAAAGAGCTACAAATGTATAAATGAACACAGATTTGACTGTGTGCTGTACCTACCCTAGCAAGTGTTTCACAAGATAGGGTCTGGGGACCCCCAGGGGTCCTTGAGGGGTTTCAAGGGTGTCCCCAGCAAAATTATTCATAGTTAGGAACCAAATGGATCGTTGCAGGTCTGTAACTCTGAGCGTGTACATAATATAAAACCTGATGGACACTTAGGATCCATTTGGTTCCATTTATATACTCTTATGGGGGTCTGTGGCCTAATGCATACCAAATGAGGGTCCTTAAAAAGTGTGAAAACCACTGCCCTAAGCAGCCACCAATAGGGACATGGCATCATATCACAGAACAGGCGTTAATTGTTTAATGAAAATGGAAAAGTGTGGTGGAAAATTCACTACGACAAAAATAATTCTGATGGACAATAACAATACTCAGGCGGTCTCAAAGTACAAAATAAGTTTATTAAAAAGGCAAAAAGGCGAGTGTGCGCTCATACAGGATACTCTTGTACCCCTCGTTGCTTGGGATAGAGAGGAAGTAAGTACCAACTGTCAACATCCTCTGCCTGCCATCCATCAATAAGGATATTGATGATTTAAAGGTTGCAGACAGGGGAACCAATACATTTCCTGGAGATTTGAAGAAGTGGCCCCTCTAAAATATACAGAAGCGATGCAGTTTTGGGTACAGAGTGTAAAGTGCATAGGGTCACTTGTAGGATAGAGAGTTTCAAATCAATGCAATGACAGCTTCAAGTGCAACGATTTAGCAGCCTTGAACGCTCAGAGTTTTTCAGCCAGTGTTATCGTAAATCATTATGTGTACAACATTCCCATCCCTATGAGCATGTGAAACAGGATATGTAGATGCCAAGTCTGTAATATGTTCTCATACAGCTTTATAGCTCTCCTATACATTTCCCATCCCCATACATGCGAACAGATGATCATGTAATTTTGGCCTCATACAGACATTTTTACCTGTAACATGGAAGTTTGGAGGAGAAGACCCCAATGATCTGTAAACTTTTGCTTTGCCATTTTTGCATATAAATGAGTGGTATGAGGCAATCATTCTTATCTTGTTCTCAGCTGTTGCATCCGGGGATACAGAAGCTGGATCTACGTTGCTGTCCAGTGTCAGATCTTGCCCTACGACAGATCAGCTGCCCACAACTCAAGATGATAATGCTGGTTGGCTCTCAGAGAATCACTTCAGAAGGTAGCCAACACACATGAAAAGGGAAAACCTCAAACGAATTATTCATATGTTCTGTTTGCAGTTGGCCTACAGGACTGT
Organism: Gymnoscopelus microlampas; assembly: GCF_963454915.1. Classification (NCBI taxonomy): domain Eukaryota; kingdom Metazoa; phylum Chordata; class Actinopteri; order Myctophiformes; family Myctophidae; genus Gymnoscopelus; species Gymnoscopelus microlampas. Next base: position 32,843,621 of record NC_139943.1, read on the forward strand.
TTGATCCTTATGACTGATTTTCCGTATACTTGGTTGTGCATCATGTCGTACACCAAAAATAGATCTTCGATGGTCTACAGTGGTCACCGCCGGTGATATGTGAATCGATTGATGAAGTAATTTGAAAGTCCTAGCAGACTAAAGCAAGTGGCACGCCGGGGAACAAAGTTATTTGTGACACAGTAGTCACTTCTCAGATTGCTCTGCTTTATTGTAAGACAGACATATTTATTTCCATTTAGCATGGGTGGAACAAGGATATTCAGGGACATAACATGTTTTACAGGCAATTAAAGACAAAGCATTTAATTTATGTGCACAACAAACAGTTCCACAGCTATCAAAGCCACAACTAAACAAGGTTAAACCTAGGTTAAACCTCTTTGGTTACTCCATCCATCTGGGGGAGCAGTTTCTTTTAACATTTATATGGTTTACAAAGTGTGTGTGTGTGTGTGTGTGTGTGTGTGCCCTATAATAGATATCTGCTGCAATTATTTTAGAGAAGCATTTCTGCCTAAATGTATTATTATTATATATTTTTTATTTAACATTTAACTTGTGATGCGACACTGCACTTCATCATCATCTGTTTAAAGTCCGCTTTCCAGGCTCCGCTGGGTTGGACTGGATTCTCGCTATGGCTTTCTTCCACCGGGAACGGTCCATGGCCATCTTGTGATTGATGCCGAGTGCTTTCATGTCAGCTAACACGGTCATCTGCCAGGTCTTCAGGCACTTGAAGTTAAAGACATGTATTTACACAAGAGAGTGACAAATATAAGTCATATCTCATCCAAAAGCAGAGGTCAAGTTGTCACAACCTGTGCTGCTGTATGTGACGTGAGCTGCATCAACCAAATGATTGCGCAAGTCCTCTGACTATATACGTCACACTTTTAGTAATCTGCTCTTACTGCTGAGCTGTCCACCAGAAACAGACATCGGCGATACTGTGTGTGTGTGTGTGTGTGTGTGTGTGTGTGTGTGTGTGTGTGTGTGTGTGTGTGTGTGTGTGTGTGTGTGTGTGTGTGTGTGTGTGTGTGTGTGTGTGTGTGTGTGTGTGTGTGTGTGTGTGTGTGTGTGTGTGTGTGTGTGTCTTCCACTTTCATCTTCTTAACAGTTTCATCGCACGTGTACACATATTTATTCTCATACAAAATGTAGCATTGGTGGAACAAGGATATTCAGGGACAAAGCATAAATGCACTAAACATGTTTTACAGGCAACTGAAGACAAAGCGATGTAGTCTGGCTATATCAATCTGATACATCTTCAACAAGTTCAACCATCAATCTACTGCTGTGTGGTTGTAACCACACACCTCTGTGCTATGTGCACAACAATCAGTTCCACAGATATCAAAGCCACAACTAAACAAGGTTACACCTAGGTTAAACATCTTTGGTTACTCCATCCTTCTTGGGGAGCAGTTTTGTTTACAAAAGCATTTATATGGTTTACAAAGGCATATTATTTTCACAAAATATTCACGTGCAGACTGTGTGTATCTCGCTTCGCATTGAGACAGATAGTGTCACACCTCCACTGCTGGTGTGTGTGTGTGTGTGTGTGTGTGTGTGTGTGTGTGTGTGTGTGTGTGTGTGTGTGTGTGTGTGTGTGTGTGTGTGTGTGTGTGTGTGTGTGTGTGTGTGTGTGTGTGTGTGTGTGTGTGTGTGTGTGTGTGTGTGTGTGTGTGTGTGTGTGTGTGTGTGTGTGTGTGTGTGTGTGTGCGTGCGTGCGTGCGTGTGCGCGCATATAGCTCCAACTACATCCGTTTCATCTAATTGATCAACCAAATAAAGACGGTTCCCACAAATGACACCATGATCAGACAGATGATAATGAACGCTCTCCCTCCCCATATTCCCTGGCAAGGGCTGTTTCAGAACTCAGAGAACGGCGAGGCTGCAGAACATCATCCCTAACATGAAAAATAGGCATTTCCCCAAATTAACATTATACCATATCTTCTTAGAACCCACCAGCATAGTGAAAACCCAATGATGCCCAACCAGGCCAACGCACAGCAAGCCACTCTGTACCTGAGAGGTTTGTATTTGAGGAATGATAGTATATAGCCTATATTGTATGTGTGGGCCTAGGCTACTAGATCAACCTCTTGTTTCACTACAAATGCCATAATAATATGACCTGATTGTAAGTGTTGTAGCAGAGTGTTTTCAAGAAACAAGACAGACCAGAATCGTCACTGAAGCATGAATGTATTCAAGAAGCTGCAGCGAGTTGATGCAAGAAAGTTGTTCCATCAAGTGATTAGACAATGCTGAGTACATGTGTGCTTATAGACTTTTTTGGTTAATCCCCTTTGAACCTTCTAAAAACATCATGTCTGACACACAAGAAATGGGTTTTGATTATCACTTGAATGTCAGGATATACAGTAATTTACAGAAACAGGGGTTGCCTGGTTAGGCCTTGGCATATTGAAATATGACCTATTCAATTCCACATCCTCCTAATATGGAGAGCTGAAGAATGGATAAGTTACGTTTGGATGTTCACCATGGCAATGTCTGATACCACTTCACAGAGGAGATTGTGTGCACCTCTTGTACCTGTTTTTAGGCCAGCACCTTATCTCTTTACCGGTCGTCAAGTCGTCGCCTTGAGGTGTTATTGCTTTGTCAGAGATGGTCAAGTTAAACCCAATGAGCTGTTATTGGGTTCCTCAAGAGATAATCAGTGACCTTCAGAGCACATGCAGGACTGACTTCTGGGTGAAAGGCGACAGCTTGACACAAGATTTGAGTTTACACAATACCTCAAACATAAACTGGCATGATTCAGGCTTATTGAAAATGTTACACATACCAGCAATAATTGATTGATAAAGTAGATAAAGGTAGACCTATCAGGAAAATTATAACTTTGAGTGTGACATTATAACCTTGACTTCTATAGGACATGCTTTAAGGAGTAGTTCACCCAAAAAAAGGATTCATGGATTTTTTAGTTTTTGTCGCATTCCCAAGCCAATAATTTGATTACTGGCTAATGTATCACCCGGTCATCAAATTATTGGCTCAGGAATGCGTTAAAAACAATGGAACATTGAACATTTTCCATGAATAAAATGCCTTGTGGGATGTGTAATTCATAGAGAATAAGTAAACATTTTTGGGCGAGCTATTCCTTTAAAGTGTTGCTCTGTGCAGACAAAAATCTGTCTTGTGACTACATTCCATTCTGTCAAGGTTGTGCAACAAAGACTCCTGACCCGATTCTGTCTTATATACTGTCTTCCTCACTTAGCTTGGAGCAGGATATACTGTCGTATCTTATGCCTTCTCACCTCACATAAGGGGAGGAGGGGAGCTGTTCAGACACAGACTGTTAAACATGTTTGCTGAAAACATTATTAGTCTTTGTGATCAACTTGTATTACTTCAACTCAAACTTGGTTACGGATAACAATTTAAATGTGTGTGTGTATAGCGGAATTTCAGCTACAACCCTTTATATTTGTGCAGTATTGAAGTAGGGGTTCTTCTGCCGCAACTGGAAAACAAATTCTAATAATAATACTCAAGAGCGTTGGGGTCATTTAAAAAACAACAAAACTTAAACTCTCATTTGCATTCTGTGGATTGAAGGAAAGAATAGACTTAGTGCCAAATGTTCTACTTGCAACCACAAAAAGTAAGCAAGGCTGAACTAAAGGGATGTGTAGCCTACCTATCTTTCTCTACTCCATTCGGCACCGGAGACAGAAACCACGGACACACACAGAAAAGTTCAAGGAGTGCGCCACATAAATAAAAACAAATTCACCTGTGAAGCAGCTCCCTTTGCCACCCCTACGGACGTGCCACCCGGGTCAATTGCCCATGTTGCCCAGTGGATGAGCTGCCACTGATACCTACCTACAGTAGATAATTGGATTTTGTTGTGTGTGGCTAATCTTTGCTACAATGTAATAATACCCACTCATATTTCTCTACTCCCTGTGTGTAGGAGTGATGTCCTTGGCCTCATCTTGCCCCAGTCTACAAACAGTGGATCTAGGAGAATGTGATGGCGTAACAAATGAGGGAGTAACAGCTCTGGCCCACAGCTGCAGACATCTGGAGGTAGTTTCTCTAAGGAGCTGCTCCACCATAGGAGACACAGCTCTGCTGGCACTTGCAGACAACTGCAGGCTCCATACAGTTCTCCTCTCTGGAACACAGGTACCCCTAATACCTCCCAAAGATACACACCTTACATACTCACATTTAATACTTCCCAAAGATACACACATTACATTACTCACATTTAACAGTCTTCTGTTTAGTTTAGTTTTTATCTCTAGAAGTCATACAGCGTCACAATAACACAATTCTACCAGGATTTGACTATTCCTATTGTTAGTATGTTTTTGTTGCAAACCCTTTTAAGACCTGTCTCTCTGAACATGCATTATATGTCCGGTTCAGGATGCCCAGTTAATTGCATGTAATGTTTATGTGACATAGGTCCGGTAAAGGTCGGCCCAGTTAATTGTCATGGAATGTGAGGGTTGTTCTGTTCTGCAATTGATACCACATGTTTAGTCATGGGCAGACGGAATTAGGGTTGTCAGAGTGAAAAAAAACTATTTGTCCAGGCATCTTTTGATTGATTGAATACTTTATTAACAGTTTGCAGCTTGTACAGAGGTACGGTTTACAAAGATTGTTAAAAGGATAACACAAAAGCTCCTATGGGCTTCTTTCCATGTGGTCATATGTATTCAATTCATAAAGACATTTAAAGACATACAATAATAAACAAGACAAAATCAATACTAGTAGCAATGAACGTATATGTACGGTGAACAATTGGAGGGGTGGGGGGGTCCTATTGGTGTTTAAGCTTAGAGGGCTTTTCCAGGACTCACAAAATGCAGACAGGTGCTCTTTTATGGCAGTTTTGAAGGAGGGTACACTTTTTAGTGAGAGTCACACTTTTTGATGTTTGTGTGGTTCTCAACCTTTTCAGGTCGCAACTTGTGACCCCCCCAAAATAGTCATATTTGAACTGGGGACCTCCCACCCTGACAAGCACTTGGAATTTTAGGAGTTGAGGCATTCAATTTAGTTTGACTTGGTTCCACAGATAAATATTGTGAAAATAGCCGATCTACAAGCTTGTCGATCAGCTATTTTAACACATTTTGCCTCTTTCTTATATTATTTGACAATTTGGCAAATATTTGACCAGTTTTTATAGTATAGTTTGCTGATTACTTTAGATGTAGTAAGGGTCTTTTTTATATTTCATTTCACTTCTAGTCTCTTTTTGGGGTATTAGGTATTACAAATCCTTAAATTGTCACTTTACTGTCATCTGGGGACCCCCCCCCCCCCCACCCCCCCAAAAAACAAAAAATCATGTGGGGGTCCCGACCCACAGGTTGAGAACCACTGCTCTACCCTGACCCATCCCACAATAGCATAATGAGCAAGGGTTAGGCACCTGGATCAGTAACCTGATTCTTGACTCCAGTCTATTTGTTCTCAGAACCTGACCATCGAAGTTTCATATTATCATGTCTGGCTGTAACTCAGGGGGTAAAGTGGTTCCCGGTTCGATCCTGGCTTTGTGTCAAACTGTTCTTGAGCAAGACTGAACCCCCAACTGCCCCCGATGAGGGTGGTTCCTTGCATGGTTGTGTCCGCCGTCGGTGTGAGAATGTGTGTTTCATTGGGTGTGTGAATGGGTGAACTTAAAGCACTTTGGAAGACGTTATTCATGCGTACATGTAACGCGCTTGAAATGGATCATGAGTTCTTTACAACTACAACAGTGTGAAGTGATTTGAATTTCTATCAAGGTGCCAAGTGGTGAACACACCAGAAGCCCTTGTCTTTTTCACCATAGAGGTGTAATATAGCTTTGACACCCATTTCAGTTGATCCTCTCTTCCTGGCTCCTCAGCAGTTTTTGCATATTTGGCACTCTAACCTTTACTAAATCTGTGGTGCTGACACCTGTAAAGAGTCAGTTAACTTACTGTTGACAATGTGAACTAAAAATCACGTAGCTGAGCATCCCACACACACACACACACACACACACACACACACACACACACACACACACACACACACACACACACACACACACACACACACACACACACACACACACACACACACACACACACACACATACACACATACACACACACACAGCTGTCAAAGACTGTAACCATCTCACATTAACCTCACATTAAGTCCTGGTGACAGGGACTTGCGTTGACCATCAAACTCTTCTGATATCACTAAAACATTTCAATAAATAAATATAAATGCAACAGCTAAGTAGCTTCATACTGTATATCATTGTGTTGTACATTGTCAGCTTGATACCAAGAAGACCTCTATGTCATTAAACTAGCATAACCATATATAACAGACATAGTAACATGCTTTTTTCATCAAACATTGTCATGATATGCTACAGCTATTCCCAGTTTTCAATTATATATACTGGGCCCTATCTTGCAAGGCATAAGGCCTTATGCATAAACTTATCAGGCATTTTCAACTATTTTGAAAAACATAGTGAAAATAGCTGATCTAGAAGTCGATGTAGGACGGCTATTTTCACTATTTTCAAAATGCAAGATAGGGCCCATAGAATTATAATAATTGCTACTGATATAAAATAAGATAGACAATACATGTACACATTCAGTATATGCAACAATAGTCTTGGAAAGTCATAACAAAATTACATGGACTAAATAATCATATAAGATGTCAACTATGGACGCTGTCCCCGAAACTTGTGTAAATAAAATGTGTGAACCATCTGTAGTAATTTATCTAATAATGCGTGCTCTGCTCTGGTCGTATTGTTTTGTCTCCCAGGTTGTTGAAGGCCATGTTTCCACATTGTATTAATAACGAGGAATTCCTGTAAAAAGTAGATACTCTTACTGATTAACAGAAAAATTGTGGATAATTGCAGTTTGAAGAACAAGAACTATGCAAAATGTCCTAAAATAGTGAATGAATGGACTTTTTGTAATTGTTTGAATTGAGATAGAAGCAACAAATAAGATCAACGTCAAGTTTGGAAGCATTCTATTTTATGAATAGAGAGATAGAGAAACAAAGCAAACACCAGTAGCAGACATGTAAGCTGGCCTTGAGAAATGAACACACTGTTCAGACATCAAGGTTTATTTGGGGAACGGAACTGTCCAAGCGGAAAACTGCTACAGCCCCATATCAATTGAAGATTACAGCTGTCAGCGTCCTCTCAATTTATCTAGCAGTCCATGTAGAGTCTACATGGACATTGTAGACAATGGTCAGATAGCTATGCATATCCTAGGTGGTCCTTTGTTACAATTTGTTTGACCTCCTGATACATGCCTTGCCTGAATCTTCTAAGCTTACTGTTTGAGTTAGATTGGAAAGCAATTCATAGCGACTTATTGGAAAGCAATTCATAGCGACTTACAAGTGCGAGGTCAAAGTAAGCAGAGTAATGTAAGTAAGCATGAACCCTGGTCAATAAATAACCTAATAAAAGATAAATAGTCATATGAGTAGAATGCTATGAAAATAACGTAGTGCCTCAAATGTGCCTTTGTGCCTGACACGGTATAACTGCATAGAAAACTAGCATCTATCTAGAAAAAAGAAGGGATACATGGAGAGACGAGTGCTATGGGGGCGAGGTGGAGTCTGAAGACTTGACAGTATCGTGGATTCCAGAAAATGCACTCGGAGAACAGAACATAACACAAATGAACCACTGATCTGAATTAAAGGGATATTTCACATTCAAAAATAATTTGGGTCATTTTATCTACTCAGGCTTTTGTGAACACTCATTCATTCTCCATTTTAACCATGATAGATTCACCAAGAACACCTGTCCTTGGTTCTGGTGACTCATATCTTCCTCCTAATACGTGAGGGAGCCATGTTTTTCGATTACTTTTTTCATTGTATTAAAATGTTTCATTTTCCAAGCTTTTTTTTTAATAAATGAAAAAAGTAATTGAAAAAACACGGCCCCCTCACATATTAGGTGGGCAGTATGAGTCACCAGAACCAAGAACGGGTGTTCTTGATGAATCCAGGGCTGCCAACACTCCTGGATCCCGCATGAGTCTCCTGGTTTTTGACCATGTCTCCTGACACTCTTCTGGATTGTCATTTCTTCTGGTTTTCTTCTGGATTTGGTATCCAACTCCCAAAATTCACCAGAACACAGGAAATTACATCTACTATGTTAAAAAGTTTCTGAGGGGGAGGACCCCCAGACCCCCCGGTTCGGGGGTGTGGTCAGTGCATGCCATCATACAGAGATATTAACTTTTAAGTAATGAATGGTTATTATTAAAGATGGGTCTTACATTGCTTCAGTCATCAAATCAATTTCTGTAGGCCTACTTTTTTAATGGATGAAATTGTACCCATTATTTTCCAATGCTAGTAAAGCAATGTTGGCAGCCCTGTGAATCTATCATGGTTAAAATGGAATTTGAAGTTACAATGGGTTTGTATAGGAAGGAGGCGTGTCTGATCAAATAAATATCAGATATCTAAATACTGAATCAAGAAGCTTAAAAACTGTCTGGGGTGTTCACAAAAGCCTGAGTAGATGTTTAAATGACCCAACATTTTTTTTAAAGTGAAATATCCCTTTAAGAATAAAGGTTTATATTGAACAGTGTTGCAACAAGAAGACAGCACTCACAATGTTACACCCTCTGTCCCAAAGTCACTATTGGCGAACACTCACTTTTATACAGACCAGTAAACGTCATAACCTTTGCTCATGTTCTGCTGTGACAGCAGGTCAAAAGATTGTTGTGACGAGATTAGGCCTGTCACAATTATTACATAATCGTCTAATCGCAATTATTTGAGATAATCACAATTATTTTTGCATAATCGTCTCCATGTTGAAAAATGCTATTTTACATGTATAACATTATTAAATATGTCAATACTTTCTTCGTATATTTAAGTTATTTGTCATATCTGCCCTGTACAATTTTTGATTACGAAGCCTAAAGGACAGAACAGAAATTAAATTTGTATTCATATGTCCCAATTTTCAATGCCAAACACACAATTAAATCGTTAATCGCAATTATTTGAGTGACAATTAATCGTCAACTTAAATGTGTAAGACGTGACAGGCAGCCCTAGACAAGATAAGCGTCTATTATTCGAACACACTTGATTATACTTGCAAGCAGTCTAAGTTAAACCCAAACAGTGTCTCAGCCTGAATGAGCAAAGCCGTTAATGCTGGGCTTCCTTTTAGCAGAGCTTTAGATACACTATACAATACATACATTTTTTGTAAAACCATACAATGGACAATACAGCCATAATACAGGGCTTAACGTGTTAATGCATTCCGTCATACCAAGTTTGCCCAGTGGTCAACCAAAGTTCAAGCAACAGACAGGGCTATATTTAGAATAAGCTCTTCGATCCTGATCGTTCAAATAAGACAAAATCATTCAAAATAAGACAAAGGGAGGGGCCCCGGCCAGTGGTGTAATGGCAATTTTTAGCGGTGCCAACCGCTCTACGTTTGACTCTGTCTGCGTGTGGGTCCGTGGGTCCGTTTGTGTGAGCACGGGATGAGCACGGCAAAGAAGCAAACAGCTATAACTTCAGTTTGCAGCATGCCACCAAGTCCAAATTTGGTATGTGGACTTAGACCACCAATAGGGATGAGCATGAATTGATGACGTTATCAAAGAGGGGTCCAGGGACCCCCAGCGCCCGTATGAGCACGGGATGAGCACGGGATTTTAAACAGCTATAACTCCAGTTTGCAGCATGCCACCAAGTCCACATTTGGTATGTGAACTTAGACCACCAATAGGCACGAGCATGAATTGAAGTTATCAAAGAGGGGTCCAGGGACCCCCAGCGCCCGTATGAGCATGGGATGAGCACGGGATTTTAAACAGCTATAACTCCAGTTTGCAGCATGCCACCAAGTCCACATTTGGTATGTGGACTTAGACCACCAATAGGGACCAGCATGAATTGCTGAAGCCCCACCCCCTCTGTCTTCCCATTGGCTGGCCTTCAAACAGCCATAACTCAAGTTCGCAGCATGCTATCTATATATATACAATTTGAATCCTGCGCCATGTCGGTTGTCAGTATGTATGCGACGCCAGTGTGACGGTGTGACGTAATCTGACATCACGATGACAACGCCAGTGTGACGTAATCTCACGACAGCATGACATCACGCATGACATCACATCCTACCTATAAATTCTAGGATGCCGTCAGATCGCACCAGTTCGACGGCTTCCATAGTGGGTTTTGGTCATTGGAGAGGTGATGCACGTCACCTCTTTCTGAAGTGGGTACTTTCAAAGCCTGCCGTGGATTTAGGAGAGCACAAAACTCTCTCTCACACTGTGAGGTGCCTGTAAGGTGGCACTGCAAAGTGAACGACGCGTCACGCTAGACGTTCGGGCCGCGTAGCGGCCCGAACTTCTAGTGGAGTACAAATTTTGTACATGGACTAAAGCCAGCAATAGGGACTAACTGTCATTACTTAAGCCCCGCCCCCTCTGTCTGCCCATTGGCTGGCCTTTAAACAGCCATCATTCCAGTTTGCAGCATGCTACCAAGTACAAATTTGGTAAGTGTACTCAGACCACCAATAGGGACGAACTGAAATGAGTTAAGGCCCGCCCCAAAGGCACCGCTTCCTTCACACAGGGTGTGATTTTTTTCCCAGGGGACCGGTATTTTAATGACGTCACATGCACGTGCGAGCACGCCATTTGGGGCTCGTGAATCTAGGGGGTGAAAAATTACCAGTGGAACCACGTGGTGTCCCGTGTAGTAATCACGTAGGCTGCTTTATAATGTTGACTGGGCAGATCAGAATCTGTAATGGGTTCCCCCCCGCGCACACATCCCCGGTGGGTGCACGATGCGGTGCTGGCCACATGCGCGCACAAAGCGCCATAAAACGACCATAAAACAACAGTAACAACACACTCTACCAGCCTTCAGTGGTGGAAAAAGTACTCAAATACTGCAATGTAGAAATACTTTGTTACAAGTAAAAGTCCGGAATTCTAAATGTACTTGAGTAAAAGTATAAAAGTATTGTTGACTACGTCTTAAAAATGGACAATCCATGTCAAAATCTACCTTGCTGCCGATTAACATTAAGATGGCGCTAAGCCAAATAAATTCATGTGAAATTCAGGGGTGGGGACTCGAGGAGGTTTGATAGTGGGGTGGTAGGAAGAGCTGTACACTGTACAGAGATAGGAAAAGCAAGAGGCCCTGGTAGGAGAGAAATTTTTACTGACCTCTGGGAAACCCTTCTAGAGGTTGGTTAGAAGGCCTCCGAAACAAAAAGTAACAAATGAGATAAAATGCTAAAAATCGATAAAAGAAAAAATAGGAGAAATCCTTAAAGCAAGCGCCGACAATGTAATTGTCTGAGTTAAGTATACTGTTCTTGGAAAAATGGTTTAATCTTTTATTGATAAGTGAATCATTGACAATCAGTAGGTTCATCCTGCCTAAAAGTGAGTCAGGGGAATGGATCTTATAGTGATCTTTCACTCATTAAGATGAGCGAGGTAAATATTTTGTGTTTTTGAGCTTGTAGATCGGCTGTTTTTCGCCGGAGTGAATCTTTTGTATTTTTGACCTTGTAGATCGGCTGTTTTCGCCGTAATAACTATTTTGGGTTTATAAGCTTGTAGATCGGGTGTTTTTGGCGATTGTGGGGACTGTGGAGTTTAGGCTGGTGGATCTATTGTTTCTACCGGGTTGAAGTCCATAGTCTTTATAATCGTAGAACTATTAAGTTTAACTTTGTCGATCTGCAATGTTTGAGTAAAATAGCACCTGAGCTCCCAAGGGGGTATTAAAAGTCCAGGGTATGGGGAACCGTATATAATGGGGATTTGTGCTATTGCCCCTGAGTAGGCAGAATTATATGACTTCTGCATATATGTTGACAGATTTATACATTGTTTGCATGCAACCATACAGTATATGCTTTTGCCGACTTTCTCTTTTCTGTATGCACAAGCTACTGACCACATGTAAGGTGATAGATGTACCGGAACATTTGTCTGCGAGCCAAGAGGCCCCTATTCATGTTGTCATGTTGGTAGTGTCTCAGCTACCTATAGTTTTCAATGCATGCATGCCTTATAGTGTTGCATGCAATGCAACTCTCTAAGGAGATAAGGTTGACCAGACATGGCTGACTAGGAGTCACGTGATGTCTAGAGTGTTTGCATGGTCCCTTTGTCAGTCATGCGAAGTTAACCTGTGGGTCTCCAAGGCAGGACGAGGAAGTTGATTTATAATCACATTTTTGCTGTGTTTGCTAAAAAAGCCCTGAGAGGAGGGGTGGGCATATAATAACATTTTTTGATGCGTTTGCTAAAAAGTTTCTCGAGTTACCTTATATGGGTAATAAACAATAGTGTATGACAGGTGAAGAGGAGGATCACAGGGGTCAACATGGAGTAATGTCTGGCACATGTCTGGGTTTTTGGGTATAAAGGTGCAGCCCGTTCAGAGCATAGACTGTATAAATGAGATGGACAAAGCCACTCCGCTCTCCAGACAGATGGGTTCCCAGATTGCCCCTCATGTGACCTCCCTATGTATGTGCCTCAGGCATACAGAGGGGTTGATGAGGGAAAGGGACCTACACTTGCTCATAGTTGAACAAGTGGTCCATAGAGAACTATATTTGACACACAGGCAGACACCATAGCAAATTCTAAGTTATGAGTCACCATTCGAATTCAATAGTTTAATTTAATCAATGCTTGCAGGAATGCATACACCATATGGCAGTGGTAAAGTATGTTAATAGAGAACCATCATGGAGAGATAAGTATTTTCCCACTACAAATATGACGTGCAGAACCCTCAATGGCTCCTTGTCACAGTTCCCAAGTCCTGACATAACAAATATATACCTGTTATATAGATGTATTGATAACTTCTTTGTTTGTGTATTTTGTTTGTGTTTGTTCGTTTTGTATTGTATTGTAATCTATGAAAATATAAATAAAGATTTGTAAAAAAATATATATATATATATATATATATACCCCAAGGGGTCAAAGGGCACATGCAGGCCCCACTCTCTGTCAGCTAAACCTTTTTTCTGTCATCTGACACAAGCTGAGACTCCCAGACGCGCGCGCGCGCGCACACACACACACACACACACACACACACACACACACACACACACACACACACACACACACACACACACACACACACACACACACACACACACACACACACACACACACACACACACACACACACTGTTTTTTCAAAGAAGTTAACCACTTAGGCGCTGTATTCTTCTCATATGACGAATAGCAGACCTACAAGCAATTGTTCTTCTTTTATGAAGAAAAATAGGGGGGCTTGGACACCAGGATGGGAAACGCTGTGCTATACAGCACACAAGTACAGTATGTTAACGTACTGTACTTGTAAATATAAATGAAATGATAAATGATATTTCATTACATAAAATTATGTAATTAACAACAATGTTTCAAATGAAGCCCTAACTCATAGAAACTGGTTTCAGAGATCTATATACAATGTTTAAGAACTTTAATTTGTGTTACATTTGACAACAAATGCATGTTAAAAGGCAAAGCTTTTACATTGCTATGTAAGAGCATTGTTTGTTCTTAATTGCCCAGGGTTACACTGTGGCTTGAACTCTGATCCCTGAGAGGAAATCAATGTGACCTTGTACAAGGACTACACTGCTCATCAGTGACACCTGCTGGTTGAAAAATAAAGTGGATAAGTTACTAGTGATCATATTCTTGGTTATGACTTTTATGGTTATAGATAAAATCACACCACCAGCACATAATAATTACTGGACTGTCTTCTTCTTGTTTGTAGATTACAGACAAGGGCATCGCTGGACTTGTTGGGCTTTGCTCCAATACTTTGCATGTAAGTAAATGACTACTAGAGACTTACATATCCCATTAACTGTGTTTAACTGTTCAGACCTTCTAACCACTCAAACGCTATATACAGTACTTAATTGACTGGAGTCTCTCTGGGCTCTATACTTGGTCCGCTCTTTTTTCCCATCTACAGCTAATATATTCACAGAAAATAACCGATCTACACATTCACAATGCGTCGCAATACGACACGTTGTGAGCTTGTAGACATGATATTTTTGCTGATTGTTCGCCCCAGAATAGGGACACTAGGGTTGTGGTTAAGTCCTGATGTATATGTCCTACAACAGTGTTCTCGTGAAAATAGCCGATCTACAAGCCCCCAACGCCGCGCATCGCAATGTGTTGTGTGCTTGTAGATATTGTAGCTATTTTACATTTCTTGTTTTTTTGTAGGAACTACAGGTGGCTAGATGTCCTAACTTGACTGATGAGACTGTGAAAAGTGTTTTCACAAACTGTCCCCACCTCAGAAGATTTGCCTTTAATGACTGTCCTCAAATCACAGGTAAGCCTGGCAACATCTTTAACGGTTTACAGAGTTTCATTTAGAAACCATGCTGTTACAGAACGGTATTACAAGCTATACAGTTATGCAGAATGACAGTCGAGCTGGAACTATCGATAATTTTTTCGATTACCGGTAATCAAATAATCTATAAGTGTGTTTCGGCATGGCGAGAGTATGTTTTGCACCCTGTCCGTCCGTCCGTGTGTCATTCTGTCTGTGGACAGCTAATCTCCGGCACCGCTGACTTGATGGCAGCGAAACTGAGCACACACACTCCGTGGATGCCAATTCAGAGCCTCTGCCCTTATGGGCCTTTACAGCGCCACCAGGAGGCCGCTTTTTGCCAAACCCATTTTTTGACAGTACCCCTACAGATTTTGTCCAAACATCGTGCAAATCGGTACACAGTATCTCAGTATCACATTTTTCAATGCTCCGTTTTGAATAAAATCCCTCAAATCATGAACACGGCATGCAGTTTCCGTCAAAATCAGCCTCATGGTGGCGCTATAACAGGCCAATTCGTGTTTTTCCCTATAACTGCATCGATCTGTGTAAAACTTTGTATGCGCACTCCCTAAAGGTCAAGGAAAAACCTTTGGCCTGCATTTTTCACATCTGCAAGTTCATAGTGCCACCAGGAGGCCGACTCATGTAAAACAATTTTTTACTCCTTCCGATTTAAATCAAATTTCACGCAAATCGGTACACATGATCTCTATAGTCATGTGATCAAGACGGATCTGTTTTTTCTTTTTCATATTCCATCCTGATTGGCTAAGTTTCACATCTAACGTTTGCTGTAGTGGCTTGTTTTGAACAAAGTGCCGCAAATCATGAATGCAGCATCCGATTGCGGTCAAACGCACATTCACACCATGTTCAGGAACAAATGCCACCCTTTTAACATTGGCCTGTTATAGCGCCACCAGCAGGTCTAATTTAACACATTTTTGGAACAAAATGCCTCTAATCATGAACAGTGTCCGATTGCCGTGCAAGGCCTAAGAAGAAATGGCACCCTTTTCACATTGGCCTATTATAGCGCCACCAGGATGCCACAATAACCTACCTGAACTGGCGGAGACCTGTGCTCCGAGGAGCACCTTTTCTAGTTTGAATATATTTTTGTATTTTATTTTATATAGCAACGAATCGATGTAAAACCCTTCAAATTTATTTTTATAATGAACTAAATTGATATGTCTGATTAACCTCTTACGCCCTATAATATACTTTGTCGCACAACAGTATCGCACAAAAATAGATAAAATAACCGATCTACAATGCCATGCGTTGTGAGCTTGTAGATCGGTTTACATCTTTGAATTTGTTTGCTATTTTTGAATTTTTATAAAAAAATTGTTTTAATAATGGATTAAATGTATTAGTTAAATTAGGATGACTCTGGATGAGTTCTGAACCCTCTCTGAACACTTCCTCTCACAACACATCCTGGCTATAAATTCTGCTTCGCATTTTTAAACATTTGGAAATCAACTTGGTTTAACTTGTAACATCATTTATATCCTTCAAACAAAAACTCAAGCTGCACGAGATAAGTTGACACAAAACAGTCCTGAAGTCTCCTCTTAGAAATACTAAACAGCTTTGACGGCTGTATATTGAACATATTCATGACATATATACATTTTACCAATTTGATTTAGGTCAATGAGGAAAGATGTGAAAGGTTTCTAATATATTTTTGGAAGTCATGCGATGGTATCATCTATTCATGCGTGTAGAGCTTGGAACATAGACCTGTATTAGTCACACTGTCAGTATGAACCTAAAACTGTTTTTTTTTTGGCACCTCACAGAGCAGTGTTGGGTATCCTCCCTGCAAAACTGTCTTGGCCAAGGCAAGGTTCAAGATGTAACATGGACAGTATACTGAAGGTGCTTGGGAGAAGAATGGCAGTTGACCAACTTGGGCCATTGTTCCAAGGTCAAATAAAACATGTTGATAATAACAAAACATTTAAAAACATTTAACAGATTAACAGCAGTAGCTAGTCTCTTGAGTTGTTGGCTAACACAATTTTCAAATGCTTCAGCCAAACAGACTGTATATCGGAACTTTATTAGATGTCCTGCCTCCCCCACTCTGCAAATAAGGCCTACTGTAAATCAAATGGAAAGTTTCGAACGGAAATTACAAACAGATGGTGATTTTTGCAAGGTGTAGATTTTGTAAGAGTTGTCTGGCTTGAGAGACTAAGCAGATGCTTTCATTTGTTGTTTGTGAAGACTATAGCTGTTATCTACAGTATTGATACTTGGTCTTCATGTTACTGTGATAAGGCAATGGACAGCTGCACTTCAATGTTGCTTGTTGAAAGAATCATTACAAAGAGAGAAATTGACAGACATTCCCGAGACCATACATTGAAAGGGTAACGGCAGCATAATAAAGGGAGAGGCGTGGAAAAGTGCTATATGCTTTGATGTTTAGCAAGGACCATGTAGTGTAAATATTGTCCATGATCTGTTTTGTGCTTTATGGCAATCATTGATGTTTGTTTTCCATCACTCCACCTCCCCCTTTCAAGAGGCTGTTCATAAGTGTCCTGCCGGGTTATAATTGGCACTTTCTTTGCACTATAAATGAAACACTCTTGTAACATGGAGTTCATGTTTTGTAATATAATAAATGTTGTAGTGTTATTTGTAAAATCTTTTGCTTATTTAAAAAAAGAAGCAGATTTTGGTGCATGACATTAGACAGTTTCAAGTGAAAATCTCACTCTAATGGAGCATGGCTGCCCCCTGCTGTCTTGTTAATAAACTACAATGTGATATAACTTTACTGTTTATGGCTCATTTGTAACCAGTCACAAGGACTATATGTGTTTACTGTTGTTTAAAATTAACTCTTGGTTCAGGCTCAGAAAACAAATGTGAATGTTTGTGTCTGAGCCATCTGGAAAAAGATCTCTACGTATGTATCATTGACAAAAATGCCTGATGTACTGTAGAATATGTCTGGATGGTGGATGGGGTTGAATCTTGTGCATCTGAAGCATGATTGTAACATTAAGAACTATCATGAATTTTAGCTATTGAGTCATTTACAGGGTCACCCACACCTTGCACTATAACTATATTATTCACTGCTGTCATGACATTATAGTTGTGGCGTAGACTTCGAGTTAGAACAATTTTTAAAACAATTATAGTTATAGCTTGGTGTGGTTGGCCTCTGCCCTTTAAACTACTACAGTTTGTTCAGTTTGTTTGTTGGTTCAAGTATTAATTGGCCAATGTAATGTGTATGTCTACTAACCATCTGTATATCCCAGGCCTGATGATAAACCACTGTTTGGGGTTGATTAACAAATGCATAAGAAAAATGAATGCACCATTATCATTATTCGGTTTTATTATCAGCTTAATTAATGATATTTGGATTGATGATGTATAGTATGTACTAAATTACCTTGTGGGACTCAAAATAACTGGTAGATGATGTTTACTTGTTTGTGATGTTTGTTATATGACGAAAACCACAAGGCCAGTTATTCAGAAATACAGAAGTTCCACAGAAAGTAGAAGTGAGAACCTCAAAAAGCGGTAATGTGCCGGAAACGCAATACGTATGGGTCGCGCCTTTCGTAGAATAGGGAAGTTTCTCAAAACTGACTAGAAGTGGGAGGGAGCTTTCCAGAAAGTAGCTAATGTAGTATATTGTTGACAAGCATTTTGCATGGAGAGAGAATAATGTCCAAGCCAGACAGTTCTTTTGTCAACATCCGAACGGATGGAGCTCCTTCCCTGGCCGAAACACACACAAGAGATGAATGGAATGGAACTGACTTGAACAAAGAATCGGCTCTATTTACCGTACATGTTTTTTACATGTGCCGCTGCTGTCTTTGGTGTACTCACAATTCCATGAGTTCAAGACCAGTGTGTTGTGTCTCCATACATACTTACAGAGATAACTCAAAAGGCTATTGATTCCCGCAGCTGTGTCCAGAAACCTAATTTCAACAATGGTCTAAAGAGGTCAACAGAGGTCAAAAGAGGCCATAGAGAGGCCCTCTCCAGCATTACTTGCCGCAGGCTGATGAGAGCATTGAAAGAAGCAATGATATAGTAGGAAGAAACAATAAATGCATAAGCCACACCTTGTGTGACCTCAAATAACTGATAGATGTTGTTTACTTAACTTACATAAAACCACAAGGCCAGTTACTGGAAAATCAAAGATAGAGAAGTGAGAATCACAAAAACCAAAGTGTTTGTGTGGCAGGATGTTACATCATTTCCATAGAACCCATATGGGTGTGGAGAGGGAGGTACAATGTAGGCAATAATGGGCAGCTCTAAAAGTGAGCCTTGAAAAGGGCTGCACAGCATGTCAAATCGGGCTTTCCACCCCAAAGGACCATGTACTGTACCTAACTTCTGCCTAGTGCCTTGCACACTCTACCCAATTCTTTGGTAGTTAGCTGGTACTTAAGGGAAAGTGCCTTCAGCAGTTGGTACTAGGTAGCCTAGTCCCTGTAAAGGTTTTAGAATGCTCATGTGAGCACGGTGACCGCCCATGGGTCCAACAGCCCTTTATTTCAAAAACCCCAATAGTCCGAAAAAGGTTAGTGTGAGGTTAGGGTTAGGGTTTTGCTTAGTAATAATGTGCGCTGTCGGACCAACGGTGCTTCGGAATAAAGAGCCATCATTGAGAAGCGCCGGCGCAACGTTCTCTCACCTATCTCCCAAACGAAGGAATAAGGATCAGACATGTAAGGGAAAGAATTGAAGGGTAATGTTTGTGATTATTATTTTTATTTGGGTTGTTAATGAAATCATGAATTATTACTTTATTGGCCGTCTTATCAATTGCTAAAAGCTGTATTGCAAATTTCATTTTTACATAAAATAATATCTTGCATTTGTAACCAAAGCATAGTTATCAAATGGATCATCACAAAGATGTCAAAACTTTCCAAATAAATATGAACCAAAACTGATTTAATCATTAGGTTATTATCATCAATAACTCGGGTACCATCACCGGTCAACTTCAAATTTGGCGTTATGCTGCCGATGACCTGGGATGTGTTGAGCCTAGTGGGAATTAGATCGGACCAGTGGTTGTCCAGAACCGAAAATCCACAAATGTCACCCCATTCGGATGCTATCAATGCATTGAGTGGGACATTATCACATTTTATCAAACCATTGAATGGGCGAAGTAGGCGACATACTGACCTACCCGCGATTTATGAGACCATTCATTGGGTGTGATCAGGACATACTGACCTACCGACGGAGACGACTTATATAAAGTTACGTTTCGGACCATGTCGGAAGCGCGCAGTCTCAAGTGAACTGGAGCCACGTGAAGCACCACCGAGCGAGCTAAAGCGAGTGAGTTGCCGGGCTGAACGTTGCGACGTTCGCTTGAGCCTACTCAGCGCGGTCCAAGTTATGTACCGATAGGCACAGAATTGTGAATTATGTTGTGGGGACTGCTCTGCCTCCGGGTAGGTCAGTATCTCCTGATTACGCCCAATTAATGGTCTGATAAATCGCGGGTAGGTCAGTATGTCGCCTACTCACCCATTCAATGGTCTGATAAAACGTGATAATGTCCCATTCAATGCATTGATAGCATTCGAAGCCGGTGATATCTGTCTGTGGGTCTGTGGAGGAGGCACTGAATCATTGTGCGTGTGTGGAGGGGGTGTAGGCGATGGTAGGTGTTGCGCTCCACCTCTGTCTGCAATTGGAGATATGGTACAGGAGCTGTGAACATAAAACATGAGTCATAACAAAAACCTGTTGGCTTGATAATAGCTCTCTATCATCAACTTGGAACAAAGACAGTGTCACAGTCAAAGGATCTTTCATTCTATAACCTTCACATTTGTCCTGCAAATAACATGCAAATAACATACACAGTATTGTATGTAGGTATTGTTGCGTCGGATTAAGATAACAGTATTTACTGTTTAACTGTCAAGCTGGCATGTCAACATGGAGCACACCTCCAACTGATTTTGTGAGTGAAGTGAGAGATACCGTTGCATAGCTGTGCTTCACATCTAGCGGTGGCCTAAAGGTTAGAGGAGCGCATTTGTTGCTGGAAGGTTCCCGGTTTGATTCCCTGGACCGGCAGGATAAATCTGGGTGGGGAAGTGAATGGCACCACTTAGCCCTCGCCCAAAACCACTGAAGTGCCCTTGAGCAAGGCACGGAACCCCCAACTGGTCCAGTGAAGCTACTCAGAGGCCAACCAACAGTATAAGACTGTGGTTGTACTCAGCTCCCTGGTTTTAATGTGTGTGTGTCTGTCTGTGTGTGTCTATGTGCAAGGCGTTGCTGAAAATGAGCACTTGTGCTCAGCTACTACCCTGGGTAAATAAAGCAAAACTGAAGGAGGGAATTCGAATATAGCTTATACTTGCCTCCAAAATTGCCACCAATGCCATTCCCTCTGGCTGCTCCATCTCACAAGTCTTCGCAAGGTCAGGTTCCTTTACATCAAGGGAGTGAGATATATTTTACCTAATGGCTTAGTACATGTCAACACAAGTTTCTTGGCTCTGTAAAAATGTTGTCTATTTCTTACCATGGTGAGCTCATCATGTTTTCTCTTCCTGGGGATCCTCAAAAACAGTGGCACACTTCTGCTGTTAATCTGTCTGGCTACCTGTTGTCTCTCCACTGTGAAGGGGGGCAAACCTTCATCCATGGCTGTAGTAAATCAAATCAATAAAAAATTACATTGCTGACACAGATTATTGCTAATATCTTGAAACTATCTTGATTTCTTTTTTACAAGAATCGTACCCTTCAACGTGAAGATACCAACAGTGTGCACCACCACAATTGACAATTGAGGTCAAATCGGTTCCATCAGGTGGATATTATTCACTGTCCTCAGTACTGTGACCTTCAGGATCCGATGTCTCAAACACATCACTGTCTGTACTTCTGACCTTCAGGAACAGCTCAGGTTGGGTCTGGTTCAAGTGCCACTTTGCAATTGACTTGTGAGGACAGGAATTATTTGGTTTTGAGCATGGGCAATGCCAAGCATTTCTTTTTTTGTCATAACATACAGCCACTCTCCCTAACCGAGAATAATATGAGGTGCATGGTTCCAGTACTGAGACATATATTCTCGATGCTCCACTGCAAAATTTGACCTCTTTACTCAGTGGGCTGTTCTCCGACTCTGCTTTCTTCTTTCTGGCGAGACACATGTTCTTTGCGTTATCAGAAATCCACTTTCTTATGACCATATCTGACAGAACTTCTTCCTTCAGTGTGATGTCTGGTTCGGATGAAACAGGGCAGTACAATAACGACCTCAGATGGATGCACTGAAACCCCATTAGGCCACTACTTCTGGCAAATTCTGAAACCTGCTTGCATTTCTCTAGCTCACAGATAACTTGGTGGTTGTTTCCCCAGGTGCACTTCTGTACATGTATGGGGTTTCTCAGACCAGAAAAGGTTCTTCCAACAGCAAAAATGCCCTTATTTTGGTCTAAGCATTGGGATGGAAGATGGCGATTAGCAGTGATGTCTGGAGTTGATAATGTGTGACGTCTATCAATGTGCATCTTGAGGTTTTTCTGGTTTAAAATCAAATTACAGAAAGGGCATGTCGTTCTTTTGGGGCTTGACTTGAGTACTTTGTTGCTACTGACGCCGTTGAGTGGAGTGGAGGCTACAGAGGCTGTGGCTGAGTGACGTCTTTCAATGTGGATCTTGAGGTTTTTCTTGTTTAAAATCAAATTACAGAAAGGGCATGTCGTTCTTTTGAGGCTTGACGTGAGTAAATTGCTGCTACTGGTGCATTGGGGTGTAGTGGAGGCTACAGAGGCTGTGGCAACATTGGAGGCTGCAGAGGTGACCATGGAGGCTGTGGAGGCGACCATGGAGGCTGCAGGGGCTGAGGAGGAGACCATGGAGGCTGTAGAGGCTGAGGAGGAGACCATGGAGGCTGTAGAGGCTGAGGAGGAGACCATGGACGCTGTAGAGGCAACCATGGAGGCTGGAGAGGCTGTGGAGGAGACCATGGAGGCTGGAGAGGCTGTGGAGGAGACCATGGAGGCTGCAGAGGCTGTGGAGGAGACCATGGAGGCTGCAGAGGCTGTGGAGGAGACCATGGAGGCTGCAGGGGCTGTGGAGGTGACCATGGAGGCTGTAGAGGCAACCATGGAGGCTACAGGGGCTGTGGAGGTGACCATGGAGGCTGTAGAGGCAACCATGGAGGCTGCAGGGGCTGTGGAGGTGACCATGGAGGCTGTAGTAGAGGCAACCATGGAGGCTGCAGGGGCTGTGGAGGTGACCATGGAAGCTGCAGACGTGGGCGTGGAGCCTGCGCCTGTGCACTGCTGCACATGTTTCAAAATACATGGCTGGGTTCTAGTCTCCCCACAATAGCAGCAGTGGTAATGGGAGGTTTTTATACACCCTCTGTAGCATCTGTACATTTTATAACCTACAAAGAGAAATACAGTTTACAAACACAATCAGTCAAAATAATATGAGTTAGAAATAGTGAATTAGTTAGACTAAGTAACATCAGTCAACAATTTGTACATTTTGGAAGATCTGCAATTTTTTTTTAGAATAACAAATACCTCCATGTTTAACAGTCATCCTTTCGTGGGTCTGCTGATGTGCCGCTATATAGGCGTACTCCCCCACTTTGCAGCAGAACCTGCATCTGCAGTTCTTTGGGCCTTCAAAAATGGGTTTTGGTAAGGCATCACCCATACAAATATTTGGGTGAATCTGGAAGCAAATGAGGACATTTATTTTTTTATTCCAGTATTCAAACTGTTACTATTTGCATTTTCAACAGCATGGATATAAATGACAGAAACCGTTAATATCATTACTTTTTTTGTGATTTATATTATTGGATTTGGAATTGTTCTTTATGTTTGTGAATTATACAACTAAAAGGGAACACATTTACATTATTTTTCGTATTTTTAGCATCATGCAAATCACTGGTTAGCATTTAATACCACAAACAACGTGAAACTATTGTTAACTTTAATAACACTAAACGGTCAGTAGAGTAGACTGTCTTCGGTAACGAGACAATCACGTGTTGTGAAAAATGGCATATTTCAATATAAACATCTGGAAAATACTATACCGTTCTCTCCACGCGTTCCACCATCTTGTGAGTGTCATCTGACGCAGTTGTTCTATGAGTTCCGCCCCCTATGGGTTCCGCCCCCTAGAATACTGCGGTCAAGTTCTTCTTCTTCATGTAGTTTCCGGCAGACTGGATGCCTTACGGCACATTGCTGCCTCCCACAGGTCACCTATTTGCACATTAACAGAAGTTGACTCAAAGACGAAGGTTCTTTCCAAACAAAATATCATTTATAGACCACAATTTAGGAACCACAAACAAATGCTATAAAATAAAACCTACATAAAAAATATAAATAATAATACAATTCTAAAAAATAAAAACACTTAAAAAATGTATTACATTCAGTGCCAGTGGTCATTGTAAAAACATAGACAATCAGTGGTCCTCAGACTGACCTAAATAAGAGCAATGGTGACAAGACAAGAGCACTGCTCTAACTACTAGCCCTAGATTGGCTGTGATATTACATAATGTAATATCACTGCCATTCTAGGGCTATGCTTTCTAACCTGCCCTGCTGGGTGACATATCAAAGGGTGGCATCGTGAAGATTGCACTGCAGTCCTCCACACCCACACAATAAATACATGCTCTCTCTACAAACCACTACAGTAAGCATAAAAAAAATTGAATAATTAATTGCTCTCAAATAAATTATTATTATTATTATTATTATTATTATTATTATTATTATTATTATTATTATTTATCGAGTCTAGTGAAAGTGAAACAGATAGCACGGTTGAGGGCGTCAACAAACGGAACCAATGTTTGCATTACTTTTAGAGCAGCACGACCGCTGGACCACATGTCCCCTGGTATTATACATCCGTGTGGAAACAAACAACACAACCTTAATGATTAACTAACGGGAAGGAAAATAAAAGCCTGGAGGTCGAGGCTACTAACTAACTAACTGTACATTTACACTTATATCCTGATTAGTCAGCTTTGTTACATACCACGGTATAATGCAAATGTGTTTTCTCCTCACTTTTAGTTTTAAACATAATTTCGAAGTGGCTGCTCTGCTCTGCTTTTGTAAAGATGTTGGGACTTATAAAACCGCAAAGTGTCAGTCGTTGCGTTTCAACGCTCGTCAGAGCATTCAGCACAAACCGGAATAAGTGCTTCCTTCAGTGCTATAATACTGATCATGATATTAGGACATTTATTCTCGACAATACAGAGATAGTGGAAGGACGAAACCTAACACCAGAGATCAAGTTGAGATTGTTCACTCCAAACTGTCGATTTTGGCATGCAAGACCAGAGCTTTGGCCTTTCTCAGACCCATTCTGGGCAATATACTGGCCAGGGGGACAGGCATTGACCAGGTACTATGTGAGTGAACTCACAAGCAGTGTGCTAAGTTACTCTATTAACCAGTTATCACTTTTAGGTATCAGACAAGCAGTGGTGGACAGTAGCTAAGTACACTTGACTTGTGAGTACTGTAATTGGTACATTTTTGGAGTATTCATTTATTTTTAGCAAGCACATGACTTTCACTCCACTACATTTCAAATATAAATATTACACTTCTGTTCTGATTCTCACACTACATTTCTAGGAACGGACTCTTGGGATCTGAACTTAAACAAAAATATCTTATGAATTAACAACTTATAGTGAAAATAGCCAATCTACGAGCTCACAATGCTTCGCACCTCGAAGCGTTGTGAGCTATGAGCTATTCTCACATTTTTTTTTGACAATTTCAGATTTATTTCAATTTTTTGAGAGGTATAAATGTTAAAAATGTCAACACAACAATGCATTACGTTTAAAAAGAAAATGTACTTTGTCATTTTTAATACTTGAGTATTTACATGAGGATATACTTACTATCCACCACTGCAGACAAGACAATTGCCCTGATATCTTCTAACACAAGTATTTTCATATGCCACCTCTCCAGATACCTCTTGAATAATCCCGGAGTGTCTCGGGGCAAGAGAGTGTTGGATCTGGGGAGTGGCTGTGGAGCTTCAGCCATTGCTGCCAAACTGTGTGGTGCAGCACATGTTGTTGCAAATGACATCGACACTGGTGAGGCATCAACACATTACCTAAATTCTTTGTCCATCGACTCGTTTATTTGCAGTCCCCATTTAGGGGTGCAACAGTTAATCGAACTAATCGGTTAGTCCGATTTGGAAATAGAAGATCTTCAAGTCCACAACTTGGCACAATGCAACACGTTGTGAGCTTGTAGATCGCTATATTTGTTGTACGACAAAGTATAAAATATAAGTGGTTAATCAGACTAATCGATTTAGAAGATTATAAAAATCAGAATTTTTCACTTATGTTTTTATAATTATATTAAAAAAATCCCTTCTCGATTAGTCGACAAATTAAAACACATATATATATATATATCAATAGAATAATCACTAGTCCCCAAAACATAAATAAAATCTCACTAGGATTTGTATTTGATTAATTATTATCAAAACAGAAATGGATCTACATCACCTACTATAGGAGCACAATGGAGACAAGTCCCTAGGACTTGTTTGTGTTTATCCTTTTAGCCTAAATGTCTGACTGTACCTCTTACTGTTTACATTTCGGACAAATAAAGTATTCAATCAATCAATCAATCAATCAAAAACCTGTCATTTCATTCCAGTTGCCATCGTTGCTATCCAAATGAACTGTGCGCTAAATGCTGTGGAACCACTCACTTGTGTGACTGACAATATGATTGGTTCAGAGCTGGCAGACTATGACCTCATTCTTCTGGGAGACATGTTCTATGAGGAGGCCCTAGCAGATAGCCTTCATAGCTGGTTGGATCACTGCATCAAAACACATGGCACCCAGGTTTTGATTGGAGACCCAGGGAGAGCTCCACTGGAGGGACACAGGATTAAAAAGCTGCTCCGTCAACTGGCCCAGTTTGAGCTGCCTGAGTCTGTCAGAGAAGAGAACTATGGCCTCACCTGTAGTACTGTTTGGTACTACAGCCCGGAACTCTAAACGTTACTCTCGTTCCTGTCCTTACTGAAGGTAATCAGACCTTTATTGCGACAAACAGAGACATCACTATTAGTCCATGAGCCAGACAAGATTTCATTATCGAAAGAGTGGGCAAAACCATACCTATATTAAATTGTTTATAGGGTCAATATAAGTAAATAAATATATGATAACCTTTCCACAGGAGCAGCTTTTTCATATTTATCACACATTTTGTTATTTTCCCCATACGCACATGACAGGTGAAAAAACATTTTAAAAATAGTTATCATAATGGAACGTCCCCAGTTGATTACTTAAATGAAGACAATGATTTATCGTATTACAAGTTTTCTGAAATTGTATATTTAAATATGCAAATTAGGCATTAGGAAAATATGCCCGAATTTGCATAACTTTCCAGAATCAACATTGGAACATTGGACAAAGCCAGTCAACATTCTTATTTCATTTTGTTAAGATGTTGGAGTCAAAGGTTTTTAACGAGGGAATATTCAATATCTGGCTCAATTTTGGGTCTCTGGCTCATGAACTAAATACCTAATTTGCATATTTAAATATACAATTTCAGAAAACTTGTAATACGATAAATCATTGTCTTCATGTAAGTAATCAACTGGGGAAGTTTCATTATGATAACTATTTTTAAAATGTTTTTTTCACCTGTCATGTACGTATGGGGAAAATAACAAAATGTGTGATAAATATGAAAAAGCTGCTCCTGTGGAAAGGTTATCATGTATTTATTTACTTATATTGACCCTATAAACAATTTAATATTGGTATGGTTTTGCCCACTCTTTCGATAATCATTGCTCAATTTTGGGGCTCTGGCTCATGGACTATATGGCCATGTGAGGTGTCATCCTAATTTATTTTTCTGGTGATGCATTTACAGCCTGTGGCCTATTACTGAATCACTGTCTCTGAATCACCTCTTTTAGTATGCACTTTCAACCGGCATCCTGTTTCCTGATTTTCATTGAAAAGGTATTTTTATGTCAATGATGCCTAGAGGTCCTTTCCCAGATTGGGAGCCTGGACATATTTGAATATTAAACATCAGGATAAACATATATTGAATATGTATATTCCAAGTGTCCTGGGTACAAATGAGACGTAAAAACAGGAGATGTATAATATCACATTGTAGTTCATTGGCAAGACAGCAGAGGGCAGCCATGCTCCATTAGAGTGACATTTCATGTTCTACATTCTAATGACTTACACCTAAATCAACTACATAGTTGACATACTAATGTTGAATAGATCCAACATTGTCATACTATCTACCTGTATTAAGAAGAAATGGGTTGCTTGTAGACGAATATCATACACTAGTCACCTAAAATACTAGTATATGCTCACAACAACGCATCGCAACATAGATGTAGATCGGCTATTAGACCCTCCAGAAAAACGCGGGCAAAAATCCTTGATTATGCGGGCTAAAACTCTTGATTATGCGGGCTAAAATCCTTGATTTTACGATTAAATATGCAGGTTCTTTTGCAATTTTATGCGGTGAAATTGCGGGAAGTTGTGAAATATGCGGCAATATGCGAAATATGCGATATGAGAAAAATGCAAAATATGTGAAAAGTTGTGAAATATACAATGCGAAGCGCATACTATGCGATGCGATGCAGCCTTTTTGAAAAAACGTAACCCCTGCATAATTCTGCGCCAAATTCTGCGATCGCATAATCGCATTTTTCTGGGGGGTCTAGGCTATCTTCGGCAAAGAATGGAAAAAAAGGAATGGACCTAGTAGATGGACCTTAGTTGACTGGGGGACCGCAGTCGAATAATAATTTAGGGTTTAAGTGGTTAACTCCCCTAAATGCAGAGTCTGTATGTAGAAAATGGATTTGATTAACAACCCCTCTACCTTAGAGATTTGTTGGATAACACAAAACAAAAGTGTTGAGACAGGATGACTGGCTTCAGGAAAATGACTTGCAACAGGTGATTTTACATAATTTCTCTAGCATTTCTTTATGTTCCATGTGATCTTAAAAGGCATGTTTGTTTTTCCTGTGTATGCAACCTGCATGATGAGAGAAGGTATATAACTCCAGCAGATGTACATTTAAGGCCTTCTTTAACTAGTACAGTGCTGGTACACTTGCTATGCACCCCATGTCTATAATGAGTTATAGCCTACTTAGAAGCTGGAACATAGGGGTTCTGAAAGAAGTACCTGGTACCAGGGGT
This sequence comes from Gymnoscopelus microlampas, assembly GCF_963454915.1. Classification (NCBI taxonomy): domain Eukaryota; kingdom Metazoa; phylum Chordata; class Actinopteri; order Myctophiformes; family Myctophidae; genus Gymnoscopelus; species Gymnoscopelus microlampas. Next base: position 32,872,473 of record NC_139943.1, read on the forward strand.
AACCGGAACGGTCGGCACCAATATCTACTCGCCCCCAGTCAAATTCTGGCAACCGAAACGGTCGTACTAGGTATTTCTGGCCACTGATTTTTTTTTTAGTGGGTTATTTGCTTCAGTGAAGGGAGTTCATTGAGCCTATGCTACAGTATGTATGATCACTACAGTATGTATTTGTTGTCATGTAGTAGACACTCTATTTTAAGGATGCTTAATAACATAAGCTTTATACCTGTCGTCGACTGCTCTGAGGTTGCCGGAATTTGACTGGGGGCGAGTAGGTATTGGTGCGACCGTTCTTGTTTTCGTACTAGGTACTTTGGCCCTAGCATCACTGTAGTGTTTGGTTCATCTCATAATAGGTGAGCATTCTGCAAAAATGGGCAAACATTAGGTGAAAATAACCGACCTACAAACTCACAATGCGTTTTAACACGACGGGTTGTGACATTAACAAGTCTCTTGAAAGGGGGAGGTGTACGGAGGGAAAAGAATGACATAAGTGCTAAATACTTATATAGATATCCTTATATCCTTATATAGATATACTTATATAAATATCATCATGATTTGTGTGCATGGGGAACTCATTTGAAACAAGCTCAGTGCTTTTATGAGTCTTCCAGTTTAGTAGACCTTGTATTGTGAATTTGTACTTCCATGTACTGTTGTTCTCATGTCTTACTAAATAAAGTACATCAATCAATCAAGCACTTTTCCATCCCACACTCTTTATTGTGGTACCCTTACACTGTATGGACTTAGCAAATTTGTATACATGGCTGTGTCATTTTCTCTCTCTGTAAGGATTCTTTCAACTAGCAACATTTAAGTACAGCTGTACATTGCAATATCACAGTAACATGAAGACTAAGTATCAACAGAACTACAACCTTTGCAAAGAACAAATGTAAATCAGTCACATGTGAGCGGATCGACTATCCATCTAGTTTTTACAATTGCAAAATAGAATGAATTGCCCATGGGGATAAATAAAGGAATCTGAAATCTGAATCAATAGTGATCTTGAGTATAGCCCTTCAACTTGGGTCATGTAATTTATGGCACATATGCATTCAGACACAAACATGTGCACACAATAATAGCAACAGATGATTGCATTTCCCTTTTGAATGGCAAGGACTAGTGGAGGCTGTTCTACCCATTGTTGAAAGCATTCAAGGGTCTTCAACCAGCATCAAGTAAAATATTACATTGCTTTATTCCACTTCCGCCAGTCTGAAGAGAAAAGGGAGAAAACATGACAGAGTTGGGTACAGAATAATCTGTCATGTCTTAATCTTGAACTCTACCACTCATGGAGCCACAGATACTGTGCGGTGTTAATTTTGTCTACTAAATGACTATAACCTCACCTAAAGGCTACAACCGAACGGGATTGTAGCCCTAGGGTTAATCCGGCCCTGGGTAAGATGGTGTGTTTATTTTTACTTAATACAAAGCATGCAAGCTAAAGAAATCATCTCTGATCTGTAGGACTATTGATTAGAGAAGTGAATGATCTAGTAGTTGCTCATCTTAGTTCATCATTTTAAATATTGTTTTACATGCTGAATAAGTGTACTGTCACACACCAGGCTGGGTGAGGGTAGTAAGTAACCCAGTACTTTCAAGTACTATCAGACATATTCAAAAAGGATGGCAAAGCACGCAGAAGGGCAAGTTATAACAAGTTTATTTCCCCCAAAGTATCAAGTGTACATGTGGCAAAAACAAAGGAGACCAATCGTCTCCTTAGAGACTCGAAGCTGCACACCTCTCCCAGCAGACAACAGAATGACAGAGAGTGAGCAGCTCACCCCTATATAGCCCCATGGCCCCTCCCACCAGAACGAACCAAATAATTAGGGGGATTTCTGATACTGTCACCAGTGTTCCTCTTCAACACCTGTTACAAAACCTTGTCCTCAGACAAGATGGTTTGGCCCAAATTAGCATGATCAGTGATTACAGGTGCGTCTCCTGACAACCCTATAAATTGGCCTGAACCCCAACCTGACTCTTTTAGGATCCAGTGAAGAGCCATGGTGAGAGAGAGAATGGTGGTCTGTTTGTCCATACAACCTACCAATTGTGCACCGTTGGCAGGCCATGTGTCAAAACAGTGACAGTGTGTGGTCACACTGTCACAGTACTTAAATTGAAACAAATATTTACTGAAAAGAAGAATGCATGTTTGAGAATCATTTAAAACCATGCATTACACTTACAGTAACTATACTTGTATCAGGCCTACTACACTAAGGGGGCAATGTGGGATTCTAATACTCTATTCTATTCATGAAAATGAAATAAATAAGTTGAGTGAGAAGATGGCAGCCAGGTGAATGGGGCTGGCCGGTCACTGCTATTGACACCGGGAGCTCCCAGCAGGGGAGGAAAGTACTTTGCGAGCTAGCCAGATGTATGGAGGATCGACCTGACTGGAGACGCCGCTGTATAGGGCTCATCCGGGGATGAACTAGATGGAGAGCGGCTCTATCTCTATCCATGGGTTCCAAAGTTTGACCTTGCTATCACTTACACAACTGATGAAGTCAAGTAGAAGACGGCTCAAGGTAGGAAACTTTCTTTTTTCTTTCTTTTTTTGCTGCTGCTGCTTGTGTTGTATGCTGTGTGTATACTAATGTGATTCAAGCTGTTGTACTATTGCTGTCATTTTGGGACCCAATGGCCCAGCATGTTCAGTGGCTGTTTCTGGCTCTTGAATGCTGATCTGCTGTCTGAATCTGTAGTCTGTGTGTTGTGTCTGCTGTTGAAGGCAGTGAGTTGTAACGGGTAACAGTATACCACCGTGTATGTGGCTCTTGGTCACTTCAATTATCCTATGTGTGACTTTGCTATTTCCTTTTAAGTTCAAGCTAGAGGTTTTGGGCTTTGACATAACAGCCATCAATTCAAAATGTTCATTTATCTGTGTTGTGGCTACTGTTGAAAGTTGTGATCTGTGACAGGGTGGCTGACTATTTGTTCATGACTGGCTTGGTGGCAACTGGAAACACCTCCTCTGTCTATGTAGGCTAGGCTTATTCCTGATGGCCATTATTCATTCTTTCTTTCTCTCTCTCTCTCTCTCTCTCTTTCTTTTTAGAATGTATTTTCTGTGTCTTATATTGACCGATGTTTGAGTGAAACAAATGCAGTAAATTTAGCTTGAGTTTTTATCGACTAAAACTAGACTAAAACAACGTATAAAAATGCCTAAAATGTGATTAAAACTAATAAGCATTTGTATCCAAAAGAGTAAGACTAAATCTAAATTAGCTGCCAAAATTAACACTGATATTGTGTCTGTTACCAAAATAAACACTCCTAAATCAAAATAACAAATTATATGCTGTTTAAATTACAAACCGTTATCTTTTTAACCACATGTACCCTAGCTAGCGTCCCCATTTCGGGTATGTTATTGTATCATGTGAACGTTCAGCAAAAACAGGCAAACATTTGGCGAAAATAGGTGTCTATTTTCACTAGTTATGTAAATGGTAAGGCATCCACACAGGGAAAGTAAATTCTGTTCTCTCAGATGACAATATCTAATATGTTAGGTCTGTTGCAGAGAAGAGTGAGTTGATTGATTGATTGATTGATGGATGCAGACTTGAAGTTACGTTAAAGGAGGTAAAGGTATTTACTTGGGCTGTTAAGATTATAAACAGCAGACAGCAGCACCCTGTCAGCTGTCGACCACTTAAACTGGGTCTTTGAAATATGCAATCTCAGTCTCCTGGACATGGCTCCAGTGAACCTCATTACTGTTGCTCCAAAAGGCTGCCTGAATCAGGCCTTGGTATTGCATCAACTTCATCTGCGGAGTGACTGGAGTCAGTTCCCGCCAAACCCTGATGGACTGTAGCCATGTATAAACAGCCCTCAAGCAGATCTGTGTGAACGCTGTTCCAGTGACATGTTGGGACTGCTGAGCCAAGTGGCAATAGACAGATGGAGGCAGAAACCAATTTGTTGCACCTTCTCCAGCATCTCGGTGCCCGCATCAAAAGGCAACACCTTATTAGAGGCTGAGAACATAAGGGGTCAAGTCATTACAGCTGTACGGTCTGATGCTGGAATGATAAACATCATGAACACACCAAGTATCAGCTGTTTACTAGTAGTTTATACTCATTTTGATGTGCCAGGAAGCCTGTTTATTTCAAGTCTATGCAATACAAGTATTTCACAGTCAGCATAAAACCTCAATCACATCAAGTTGAACTGTTTAATTAGTGTCAAAGATTCAATTCAATTATAGGGCCAATTCACAAGATGTACGACACTTTAAATACTATGGAGCAGAGGACCGACATTGCCACCCCACCCACCCTGAGCAAGCAATTTTTGAACAGTAGCAAGGAAAACTCCCTTTTAATGAGAAGAACCCTTGGGCAGAACCAGGCTCTACGGTGGGTTGGGTAGCCATGTGCCTTGACCATGTCGGGGAGAAAGACAGGGGGAGACACTTTTTGAATTTAATTGAATTGAGACAAAGAGAGACACGGAGAGAGACAGAAAAGCGAAAGCAGCAACAACAGTAACAACAATAAAGACAATTGTGACAGCACAGGCTCAAAGGAAGGACGGATGACAGCCAAGGTTTTTAGATCACAGAGTTATTTCCGTGGAGCCGCCTGCCATGAATTCATTGTAAAAGTTACCCGTGGAAATAAAAGCAAGAAATGAGTGCAGATAAAAACATCTCATAACAGAGACTCTGTCTCTCCTTATGAATGTGAGAGAGGGGAAGGCAGATTGATCCTTTACAGAGGCGTGTAGTCACACCTATAGCTCTGAGTTTGACTCAGACCATGTGGTTGCTTCAGAATCAGCTTTATTGTCACATCACAGGTTTACAGAAGTAAAAAAGTGGGTGAAATTCGTTTTCGTGCATAGTTCCCATCGTATTATTTCCATAGAAAAAAGAAAGGGGAAAGAAAGGAAGGTTAACCCATTAAACCCGGGAAACCCATAATGCCGGGAAAGCATCTGTGTCATTTTAAATTTTATATATATTATATTTTTCTGAAAACTCTTAGGATTTAGAACATTGGTTTAGAACAGTGGTTCTCAAAAATAGCAGATATACAAGCTCACAGCGCGTCACTTCGTGCCACTCTGCAAGCTTGTATATTTTCTCTTCTGGGGGTCCCTGGCATAAAACCATTTCATATGGGGTTCCGTGGCTATATCAATTTGGGGGTCCTTGACACAAACAATTTTGAGAACTATTGATTTAGAAGGCATTTTAGGCAGGCCCAGTTTCCCGATGGTGGCATACCTATTTCCTGTTCTGATTAATTTCCCCATAGCTAGTTTTTTTTTTTAATTATTATTATTCTTTTTTTTTACTTGGCAGCAGATTTGAAATACATAATGTAGTAGCCAATCAAACAAACCTATGGGAAAATGAACCGATGGAGATGGAATGGAGGAGGGGGATGGAGAGGGAGGAGAGAGGGTGGAGGTAGGGAGTGTTGCGGAAGCCACTTTGAAAGTGTAGCTTGTAAAGCTAAAGTAGTTCACCATGGCAGTAGTTCAAACAAACTACATTTCTACCCCTGGACAAATGTAGTTTGTAAAACTACAACTGCATAGTAAAAGTAGTTCCAACTACTTTTTTTCCCAGCATTAAATTGAGAATGTACATGTGGTGTATATGAAACAAAATATAATAGCCTACAAAAAAACTCACATGCCAGCAGAATAATGCCTCTCAATTGAGTTTTAAGTAAAGAAAGAAAAGAGGATCAGTTGAGGATACTGTTACATGACATCTGTCAATCTTAACACACCAACAGTCTACTTAAAACTGTAATGACACACTTCTCTTAATTATATATGCACTAATTATTCAGGTGTAAAGAAAGAAATGACCGGTTTCTTCTATACTTGTATACATACTTGCATAATGATAGCTACATCTACACCTCAACTGAACAATGTCACATTCTCTCTGAAAGATTCCAGCTACTTTTATACTTGTATAACAATCAACGTTGTCTGAGCAATTGTTGGGCCTATATCTTTTTAGATGCCACTGCAGAATCTCTTGTTAACACAACACATGAGCAGTCTCTCAAAGTTCTTATTGAAGGCGGTTCCGTTTGGCACTGAAAACATCCCTGCCAATGCTGAAAACCACTCATGTGCAGCACTGGCTGGTCATAAATGTACTAAAATATGGCCAGGGTTGGGCCGGCGCATCGCCATCAGGAGTGGCAGGAGGGTTGTCGATGGTGACAGTGTTTGTGTTTATATGGATCACACTGCTTCTTTGCAGCAAGACCCACCCATGGCTGCAAAGCATTGAAGTGCTACCAGGGCAAGCCAATCAGAGGTAGCGTTGGCTTGTCATGTCATGACATGCATTCAAAGCAATCAGGATGTTAGAAAAAGGGACAGTCCTGTCTTTCAGAATCATCTTTATCGTTATCTCCATCGTTTTGATTGTTTCCAAAAAGAGAAAGAAGAGGGGAATCAAAACAGAGACAACAAGGTACATATTTACACATAGCATATCATCCAAACATATGAGGTTTAGAAATAAGGTGCATGAGCATAGCAGCTGGTATACACTGTTCATGACATAGACATTAGTGCAAGAAGAGTATCGTTGTAATGTACATGAGATTAAGGTGCAGAGTATCGGCATGTGTTAAGTTCAACCACATAGTCCACAAAAGGTTGCTTTACTGCCTGGTATTATCCACAGGTAGGTCCATGAGGAAAGCAAAAGTCCAAGGCCTGCCTGATGCCAGGCAGTGGTCATGGCTTGTTTGACAGTCTGTTGTTACTGCTCATTTGTACCCAGGTCACTTGGAATGTACACATGAAACATATGTTTATACTGTTGTTTAACAATCACATTAGTTTCAGACACACCATCTGGGAAAAGATCTCTAGGCATCACATTAAAACACCTGATATAAAGGATGTCTGTTGTAATCATAAAACAGGGTGCCAGTTGAAAGGGCATGCTCTGCATAAGAGGTAATTAACAGTGATTCAGTAATAGACCACAGGCTATAAATGCATCACCAGAGAGGATGGGGCAAAGCGGCAGCGGACATTGAAAAACGGCAGATCGGCAATGCCGGTGTGTGATTCAGCACTAGTGCCGGTGCACCGGCGGCATAAAAGCCAGTTGTTTCAGTGGTAGGCTGATCCCCCAGCAACATAGTCCGATCTTCCACTAGTGCCACTTGTATTATGTTTGGCATGTTACATTTATTATTTGAACGCGATCACACATTACATCATATAAGACTCCCTGTCGTGGAACATTAGACAATCAGCTATAGCCTATGTATGGTCTATTATTTATTATTTGCCAATTTCAATCATCATCATCATCAATACTGTACCATCCCTTGCTGTTTAGATGCCTTGCACTAATAGGTTACAGTAACATTTAAAGGCAGTTGTTTTAGTGATATGCCGATTCTGTCTGACATCAGTGTTGATGGGGCCCACAAAGGAGTTCTTATTCTTCCAAAATAAATACGTGACTTTCATTATAGATGGAATCTTTAACAAAACCAGCCCTATTTGAAATGATGGTTTTCAAAGATGAATTAATTAATTCCCTCTGCTTATAGTGTCACACTGCAGCAGTTTCACAACACTGGATCAACTGTTCAATTTGATGTGGACACACACAGCTTAGTGTTGACTGTGTAATTATTGCATGGACTTGAAATAAATAGGCTTCCTTACACATCAGAATGAGAAACAAATGACACTTGGCATGTGAATGGCTGTTCTTGATGTTTATCATCTCGATGTCATTCCCTACAGCTGTAATGACTTGACCCCTTATGTTCCTCTAATAAGATGTTGCCTTTTGATGTGGGCACCGAGATGCTGGAGAAGGTGTACCAAATTGTTTTCTGCCTCCATCTGTCTATGGCGACTTGGCTCAGCAGTCCCAAAATGTCACTGGAACAGCGATCACACAGATCTGTTCGGGGGCTGTTTATAGATGGCTACAGTCCATCAGGGTCTGACTCAGGAGGGAACTGACATGAGTTCACACTGGGATGTCCCAACAGCGTTTTCTCACTCAGCAGATGGAGATGTAATACCACAGGCCTGGACCACCACCACTTACATGGTAGCGATTCAGGCAGCCTTTTGGCGAATCAGTAATGAGGTTTGCAGGAGCTACATCCAGGAGCCTGACATTATGCATTTAAAAGACCCAATTTACTGTAAGTGGTGGGCAGCTGAAAGCCCAAGGAAATAACTTTACCTCCTTGATCTTTTACATCCCTCGCAACGTCCCTAGCAACAGACCCAACAGAATTTACTTTCCCTGTATAGATGCTTGATCTATACAGGATGTAGGTTGGTAATTTAAACAGAAGACATGTGATTCGATATTCTGATAAAAGAGTGTTTAGCCTGGCAGCAGACATCAATATCTGTGACTCCGCGAGTGGCAGAGTTCAAGATTAAACAATGACAGATTATATTGAACCTAACACTCTGTCATGTTTTCCACAAGTCTCCTTTTTCTCTTCAGACTGGAGTAGAATAAAGTAATGAAATATTTGACTTGATGCTGCTTGAAGACCCTTCTGCAGTTATTTGTTTACAGTATGTACACAAACAACTCAAAACACGTCGCTATTTTTGAGAGTTTTTGGCGTAGAGGGGGAAAAGGAGCAGACCTAGTATAGAGCCCAAGGGGACTAGAGGATTTAAGTAGCTAAATAATTAAACTCAATTTACAAAACTATGCTTTAAAGAAGCAATAAAGGACGTTTCCTTTTTGTTTCAGGACCATTTGTCTTTCAACATTTTTGGCCTCATGTGATTTTTACTTTTAAGCTCGCTATGCATCGTGTCTGTGACATGTTGTGAGCTATTTTTTGTTTGTGACACTGACGTATGATTGAGCATACATTGAACCTTCACAAGACAAATTTTCACAGCAGGATGCAAGGATGAATACATGCTAGATTGCTATGCCATTGAAAGAGCATAATTTATTTAGAGATCACATAAATTGCTGCATAAATTTGGGCTGCATTAATCATGCTGTGATTAATGCAGCCCAACACAATGAGCTGCACTGCATTGATTCTCCTTCCTCTTCAATTATTTCTATCGGGAGTGAAATAATAAAACAATATCATGAACTTTGCCATCAGATGTATCCTAAGAGAATGATTCATTATCAAAGGAAATTGATCAGAGAAAAGAATCGGTCAGAAATGTAGTGAAGTGTTTGCTGGTAAATTCAATTGGAATTTGTTATTTTGTCCGTTGCTAGATTCTATTTCTGTCTTTATTATTCTGTGTTGTATACTGTACGTATGTTTTGCTATATAATATAAATAGTGCCGTTAAGGTTTGTTAAATAAAGGTCTGATAAATAATGTCCTCAATGTTGGGACAGACATACGATCACAGTGACCTTGACCTTTGACCACCGACTTCTAATCGGTTCATCCTTAAGTCCAAGTGGACCTGTGTGCCAAATTTCATGACATTTCCTCAAGGCGTTCCTGAAATGTTGCATTCACAATGTTGGGCTAGACACTAGATGGACGGACAGATGACCCAAAAAACAATGCCCCTGGCCACGGCTGGCCACGGGCGGAGGCATAAGAAAGCGCAAAACCACTTGCTAAGCATATTCGTATTTGCACATTTGAGAAACCTACTGTAGCTCCAACCAGCCCAGATTTTGTTCAATCGTATGATTGTGCTACACTATCTACTGTACACAGGCCTTTCTCTCCTAGCTATTGAAGATGAAATGACGTCTTGATGTATTTCCTAGTGAAGTAGGAGCTGTGCACAGTAGGGATGCCACAATCTGACCTTCAGCCAATTCGAAATTCGGACAGCCCTGGCGAATATTTTTCGATTATTCGACGGCACCGTTTTTTGAAAAATATTTTTCAAAAAAAATTTTTTTTTTTTTTTTCAAATTTTTTTTTTTCTTTTTTTTTTTTTTTCGCTCCTGTTTTAGCATTATCACGGTCATTTCCGGGTTGCGCGGCCCAATTATTAGTTACGTTAATGTTTGGGCTGGGATGCTTTCCAGCAGGGGCCTCAGTGCGGCTGCAGAGTTCATGTTTGGGCTGGGCTGAAACAGTGAAACGCTCTGAAACTGTGGCCATTTACAATTATTAAGACTATAATATTACTATTATTAGTATTAGCATATATTTTGATTGAAACTAAGGCATACAAAAGTAAAAAGTAAAAAAAAAAAAAAGTAAAAAGTAAAAAAAAAAAAAAAAAAAATTAAATAATTAAAAAAATATATATATTATTAAAATCGAATTTTAAAAATCATTTTCGATTATGGAGACTGTAACGAATATTCGAAAATTCGAATAATCGGTGGCATCCCTAGTGCACAGCTCAGCCGATCACAGCAACGCGGTAGCCCTGAAACATGACTGCCATACTGAGCGTCATGTGAACCATGGCTAAGCAACGGGGGTGAGATTGTAACGCACTGGAGCTTTCAAACCTATACCTTTACACACCGGCTGTCCGCACATCTTCAGTGCTATAAGCACAAATGTTTTCTGAAACATATTTTAGTGTAGCCTACTGTTTAACTTTAAAAATACATTCTTAAATTGTAACACTTGGCAGCCATGAATCATAGCTCTGTATAACATTGATCGACAGGTCAATGTCATTAAATGATTGGTTAAAATGGTTAGTACCTGACATGATCACACATGATGTTTTTAATATTTTAATATATAGTCAGTAGTAGACCCTTATGTCATCTGTATGTGTGTTTGTCTGTACATGCATGCATGTGTGTGTTGTTGTGTGTATGTGCATGTACTGTATGACTGCATTGTCACGGTGTGCATGCATCTGGGTGCAGAAATAGCGAGACCGTGTACAGATTCTCTCTGGCTCGGTGCCAACAGACAGCAGACAGGCAGCATACACTATGCAAACACACAAGTCTCATTAATCAAGTCTTGCAAGTGTTGACTGACACCACCAGAGCTCCCTGGGAAACTATCATGCCGGAATCTGTCTTCAGGCAGAACAGAACAGCCTATAGCTTCAAGCAAGCAAGCATGAAACCCTGTGCTTTTGATTGGGTTACTTAGTATTGCTTACCCAAAGCAGCAAAGCGATAAGCTTGACTGTTCGTGTCCTAGTTTTTGGAGTTCTTCGTCAGCAGTTAAGGTATAGGCTACAACTTTTTCCATTGGTTGTCTTCAGAACTGTCAGCTAACGAGAACATTTACAGATTAGAGGCTTTGTGGTTTCAACCATCAGATGATGACAGAATCTCGGTGGGCCCTTAGTGTGGTGTGTACACTATGTAATGCCAGCCATGGTGACACGTGTGGGAAATAAAGAGGAAAAAGGACAAAAGTGTTGATCCCAAATAATTGGCACAACACTATAACACAATATAACATTAATATAAAAACGTGTATGCAAAAAAAAGAAAAGACAGGGTAGGTTATCTTTAAAATCTAGAAACATTTATTTTCATGATAATACCGATCTGACCACTTAACACGACAAGGGGTCAGATAGGTGGGCCGCAAACAACAGCAGATGACTGCTCTACCCTTTTGCCCCACAAAGGGTCTTCAAGCAGCATCAAGTCAAATAATATAGTCAATATACATTACTTTACTCTACTCCAGTCTGAAGAAAAAAGGGAGACTTGTGGAAAACATGAGCGTTAGGTTCAATATAATGAAAGATTTTCAAGTGGGCCCTGATCCAGAAAAGGTTGGAACCCCTGGACTAAAGTAATGCAGACAGTTATGTGGAGATTGGAGAGAAGTAGAAAGAGTGTGGGCTGAGAGATATAGATAGACAGTGAGGTGGGGGTGGATCATGGCAATATTTTCTGTTTAGTTCTTATCTGTTATATGAAACATCCCGCCTTTCTATTAGAAAGTTTTGACACAGTAGCCTACAGTTAGCTTAAGCGGCTACTCCCCCAGGAGTTGCAAACTCATAAAAGTGTCACTGGAAAATAGAACGAAATAGGCCGTCTCCCCTGAAATGACTTGGGTTTCAAAGGCAGCTTTGAGACTTGGGGCAGGAGGAGGCGGCAGGGCTCCCCGGTGGATCGCATTCACAGAGGGGATGAGGGTGGAAGACGGCGTGCACACACACACACAGACAGCAGACACCCCACCCTAAATATTCCCCATTCCATGCACCCCTCTCTTAACATTATGCTTCAAATCACCAGCAGGCGACCATATTTAACTTCCCCAGGGAACTGTAGGAGAGTAGGTCACTGGTGTACTGCTTCACCTGGAAGGATTGTCTATGTTGAAAGAGAAAAGAGAATATGGTGGAGAACATTCCCAAGTTCAAGGTAGTGCAACACTTCTAAGTCTACACACGCATGATTTAAATATATACCATGTTTCAAATAGAAAGAATGCTACTTCCAAAGTGCTTTGGAAGCAGCCTATAACCCTGGAGACTCTAATGGTGTTTGTAACGGTTTGACTCTTGGGCCCGAGAGCACATTTTCCAGGAAATGTAGCCTTCTAGCAGATTTCCCAGGAAGTGCCGTTCCGCTGAATTCCATACTGTTTAAAAATCTAATTCAAGAATCAAGCAATGGTTCTGAAGCAATGGTCTTATATAAATACGTAAATATATATTATGGATATTGTTTGCATTGTGTGCACTTGCCCAATTTCCATATCAAATTCCTTATAAAATCTTACTTTAAAAGTGTCGAGATCCTGGCAGAGAATATTCAATGACATTTACATAACCCCCCCCCCTTTTAATGCAAAAAAAATCAATTGTTTGATGGCCCTACTTTTGAGGCCCAGTGCATGCATTTACTGTATACTGAGTCTGAGTATAAAATTAGACCTCCGTCCAATTTTACACTTTGATTTAAATGACTGTAACACTCTGGATATTGCCGTGTAAATTTGCTTAATCGAGGCATTACATTTCTAATCTTCTATTGTACAATATTTACAGTCTACATTCTACAAGACTAATATTTCAGAGAGCTTCTTCTGCCGGGTCGATGTTTGCTTTAGCCTAGTTGTGTGAGACTTGGCGCCTTATTAGTTCTGGAACAGAATGGCTCAGGGATTCAGTCTTTACCTAGGGGCCTCAAAATCTCTGAGGCAGTACTCTCTGCCTTGTTATACTCCAGACTGTCGAAACAGCTTTGTGACAGAGGGCAAAATGTCAATTGTATAATATATTGACTATTTGAAACTGTATGTGCAATATGTGGCACCCAATCACACCACGCCTGGGAAGTATCTTATATCAAAGTCTTGAGACGAAGCAATTTATATAATGGCAGAATACACACATGGCTTTGTGGTGTATAGATAGGGTGACCATATTTTCAAATCCCCAAACCGGGACTCTTTAACGTGAATGCTCATGCATGCGCATGATTATGCACACATCTTCATGTATGCGGACATTCATGCACGCACACACACATGTATGCACAACATAGGTGTTTTCATCAGGATGGATGATGGTGGGGGGGCAATTATTTTATCTGCTTAGCACACCTAGTGACACACATATTTAAACAGAACTTGATAAACATCTGCAGTATATACAGTAAGAACTGAAGACAATGATTATTATTTTATTTGTGGTGAATGTTGAAAACAGGGATATTTTAGTGTTTTACAGCCATTGGACTTTGCACACCCAGCTTGGAATATGGACAATACCAGACAAACCAGGACACCTGGTCACTGTATAGATTGTCTATGTGCAACACTATAAGTTCGAATTGTTGATCATCCAGTGTTATCCTTAGCAACACATCAAGGTTCGAGGTTCTTTGTTACTTCTTGCGTACAGGTACATAAGAGTAAAAGATGCTTTTGGTCCAGGGACAAATAAATAAGCAGTTGCTCCTACAGGTCTCTAATCATGACACTTTGGTCCATTGCATCCCCTCATGTGTCGTGACAGGTAACATTTCTTAACGAGGGTCCTGGGGACCTCCAGGGTTCCGAATGGACCCTTACAGATCTGTAACTTTGAGAAGATTTTGCTATGTAAATTGGGGCCCCAAAGATTAAAAAGAAATCGTATCAAAAGGGGGTCCGTGGCCTAATGGGTATCAAACTGGGGGTCCTTGAAATGAAAAAGATTCACAATCACTGCTGTAAGATATTTCAGCTCCCATTAGCCTTGTTAACATGTCTTGAGAATATGAATGCAGTGAATGAGGGCATTTCTGGCTGTAAGCATAAGGGAGCGCAATGTGCTGCCATAGCAACACACCAGTACACCATTTAAAAACAAGTAGGTCTTTGTTCTGAGTTTACTCTTGCTTCTTTTCAGTCTGAAGGTTCTAGCCGTGACGTTGAGTGTTCAAGAAGGTTTATTGCGTGCATCATACAGACGCAACGCAGCGAAATATTGGCATATTGATTTGACTATGAATTGAATACCAAGGACCTAATTGGAAACAAGACCGCAAGGACTTTTTTGAACGGACCTTTTAGACAAAGTATGTTAAATGTAACTGTGCTGTTTTACAGCCTAATAAAAATCAATTCAATGCTCTGCAGACTGTACTAACAACATATAACAGGAAGATAATAATAATGATACTGGATGTAAAAATAATTACAAAATAAAGTTGGCAGTAGTACAGGTATAGACAGGGAGTGTGCAGAATATAGGGGGGGGGGGGGTAATGATTTAGTAGCTGGATATATAGAATGTGGAAAAAATGTACACACTATACACTTATATAATACAGTATATGTCATGTGTAGTATACAGAGGCAGTACATGGGGGTTCACAGTTGTGTTGTCTGGCACAAATTACAGTTGTCTTTCTTCCAAACATGTTATTTTCCCCCCTGACCGGCGGGTGGTGAGGCTTTACTCTGTGGCTCTAATTGGTGGAGAGCAGCAGGATTCCTCCTCCGGATAAGCTACGGCCGCCTGGCTCGCTGCGGTGGGGCTGGCTTGGCTGCGTTGTGCACCGGCATGTTGGTGCTGGTGGACCGTTGAATCCCTGAGCAGCATCAGAACCAGAACACTGTCTGCTTGGCTGCCACTTAACATGACATCAGAAGAAAAGACACATGGGTGTGTGTAGACAGCGGACATGAAGCGTCGACAGCTACAGAGCTTTCACATTTCAGAGGCCTTGCTTCACATAAAAATAGCTAAATACCAACTAATTACATGGAGGGAGGGAGAGAGAGAGAGAGAGAGAGAGAGAGAGAGAGAGAGAGAGAGAGAGAGAGAGAGAGAGAGAGAGAGAGAGAGAGAGAGAGAGAGAGAGAGAGAGAGAGAGAGAGAGAGAGAGAGAGAGAGAGAGAGAGAGAGAGAGAGAGAGAGAGAGAGAGAGAGAGAGAGAGAGAGAGAGAGAGAGAGAGAGAGAGAGAGAGAGAGAGAGAGAGAGAGAGAGAGAGAGAGAGAGAGAGAGAGGTCCAAACTGCCATGTGAAGTGGTCAGATGTTTGGGCCACTTGCATTTTCTGAGCATTTTAATGATCAATCAATGGATTGTGCTCTAGCTTAGATCGATGGACCTAGCACAGTAGGCCTATGCTATTTATCAGCTTCACAATGAAAACTAATTTGTCAAGGTTTTAAAGAACAAATACCATGACATATATATACTGTATATTATTGACATTATATTTGTTTTGATTAATGTTATATTAGCTATACAATCAGTGGCCCTCAGTGAAGTAACTAAGTACATTTACTTACTGTACTGAGTACTGTCATTTTGAGGTACTTTTACTTTTCCAATTCTCAATACTTTTACTTCTACTGCACTACATCTCAAATCAAATAATGTACTTTTTATTCTCTACAGTTTTTTGAAAACGTTTAGTTACTAATTAGTTATTACAAAACATACATTAGCCACTTCAGCCCTATATACACTTCGGCTATTTGAAAATAGGCCATCTACAAGCTCACAATGCGTCGTGTGCCGTGTGCTTGTAGATCTGCTATTTTCAAAAGATTTGTTGTATGTATGTATGTATGTATGTATGTATTCATGTGTTTTGAAAGCTAGAGAACATGGGACATTCTGAATAATGAATACTTTTTAATTTGGGTATTTAAATTATATTTTGATGCCAAAACTTTTGTATTTTTTCTAAAGGGAATTTTGAATAACAGACTTTTACTTGTAACAGAGTATTTTTTTTACAATGTGGTATTGATACTTTTACTTAAGTAAAACATTTGAGTACTTTTTCCACCACCGTTGGCCCCCGGCCCAGAGAATCTCTGCAGTACAGTCATGAAAAGAACATCACTGCACGACATGCTCCATCAATGCAGCCAGCACTCAGGACAGCCTGACATTCAAATGTGTATGTGTACTTGATGGCTTGTAGACACACAATAAACATCCTTAGAAATGTTTAAGTGTGTGTGTGTGTGTGTGTGTGTGTGTGTGTGTGCGCGTGTGCGTGCGTGTACGTGTGAGGGCCAAATGTCCCCATAAGGATAGTAGAATTTGCGATATAGACATTGTGAGGACAGTTTTCCTGGTTCTCACTATAGACCAATTATTTGTTTACTAACATTGAGACTGGACGCACAGGTGATTGTTTCACGCAATCAATTCTCAACCTGTTGTTTTGGGGTGCGCTGGTTTCAGCACACCCCAACCCCCTCTTGTGTGTTCGCTAGTGAGGCGCGTCCTAGCGAGACCTGATAGAATGGGTTTCATTAAGAGCATACTGGTTGCACGCATACTGGTTCTTATCAGTGTGACGTCGTCTGTTAAGGGGTCTATAGAAATGTATCTTGTTATGGTTAAAGATTTTATTTTTGAGTTTTTCAATTCTGAAAAGAGGCTGGGGTTAGGCGTTTAGAGGTCAAATTTAAGGGGTTGGGGTTTGAATTATGCCTGATTTGTACTTACTGGTAGTTGCATGCTGGTGTCGTGCAGCGAAAATAGCAGATCTACAAGCTAAAATGCCGTGTGTGTGTGTGTGTGTGTGTGTGTGTGTGTGTGTGTGTGTGTGTGTGTGTGTGTGTGTGTGTGTGTGTGTGTGTGTGTGTGTGTGTGTGTGTGTGTGTGTGTGTGTGTGTGTGTGTGTGTGTGTGTGTGTGTGTGTGTGTGTGTGTGAGAGAGGGTGAGAGTGTGTGAGTGAATGAGTGCGCGGGCACACGTGGTGTGCTTTGCGACAACTCTCTCAAGTCTCTTAACTTTCCCCTCAGAGAGCCTTTTAATTTCATGCCTGTTTCCATTTCACGAAAACCTCATAATCACATTGTCTCTGCACTGATGTATTCCTCCATAGATTCAACCATTTAAGAAGTCACATCAGTTCATGGCCAAAATAATAGCGGATCAGAGATTTCACACCATCGTTGTGTAATTTAAAGCCTCATTCACACCAGTGTATATGGGGCTATCTTTTCAGTCATTTTCTTGACTGTGGGTTTTTGGTGTTAATAATGGGAGCACTTTCATTATTGCACGGTTGACAGATCCAGTCTTCATCCTTTAGGGCTGCCGAGAGAAACATGCTTTATGGTATCTGTCGCTCCAGAAACCCTTTGACTACAAAGTTCCTCTCATGAAAAGAATTCGATTGCATTGGAAATGTTCAAAGGCTGACTAGACATCCTCATGCGTGGCTGGTGCCGATGATGTCTGTGAATTCTTTGCCTTGGTACTGAAAAAGCAAGTTCGCTCATAATAATAATTTGTATAGGACTTTTTGAAAGTGAAATAAGATAAAATATTACAGCAAGGCCAAGCATACATATATAGTATATGAAAATAAAACTAGCAAATTAAATCAGGAGAAAAACAAGGATAAAAGTAGGCAAAAGGATTTTTATTTTCTACATCAAATTAAAGGTAGGGTAAGTGATTTTCTTTGGTTAAAATAAGTGTTAAATAGCTCTATATTCTGATAGTCCTCATTGCTATAGAGTGTTTGTTCAGTGAAAGGAGTCTCCTTGTCTCTCCAGCTCTTTATAAAACAGAAAATGCATTTTTGTTTCAGTTTCATTTCCAATGTTATCCAATCAGGATAGATAACTCAATCAGGATACAGATTAAACAAGTGAAATTGGAAGTGATGACACTAAGAAATGAGCAGGCAAAATTGGAACTGGAACACTATAAAAATGAAGCTTAAAAATTGGTACTTTCTCCTGATTGGCTGAGATTTTGACACCTACCGGAAAATGTATTTTCTGTTTATTAAAGAGATGGAGAGACGGGGAGACTCCTGTTACTGAACAAACACTCTATAGCAATGATTACTATCAGAATATAGTGCTTTAACATTTTAACAAAATACTTTTTGTTTTATCCAAAAAATATTACTTACCCTACCTTTAAGTTTAAAAAAGTGTTTTCAAGATGACACTAACTTTGTTAACTTGAAGCCTGTTTGTATGACCCTTGTCCTGAACCAAAAATAGCTACAAGCTCAGAGCTATTTTCAGTGCGGGACACTGTTGTACGATGGAGTATAAATTAGGCATAAGATCCTCAGGCAGTTCCACATGCTAAATAGTTTAATCCTCTCTGTCTTCTCTTTAAAGTGGGGCTAGTTGGTAATGATGGACCAGCGTGTGCCATTTTGTTCTTTTATTAATTTCTTTTTTGGGATGCATTTGATAACAAAAAGGTTCTACTTATTCTTTTTATATTGTGCTGTTGAATATAGCACCCAGTTGTCATGATTGATGGTGCTTATTAAGTACATTGTACCTGGAATATCTAATTTGAATTTGTGTGCTGTCTGAAATGTATTTGAAACACTGGAGAGCCAGAGGGCAAGTGCGAGATCAATTTAGCACCCGCGCCAAACATCTCATTGCTATTCAAGTTCTCGTACGCTGTGATTTCAATATGCATATTGCATACTATTCAATTCACACAATTTGGTTATGATGTTTCACTGGCAATCGTGTAATACTCTACGGTTTCCTTGTGTGCATTTAAATCAATCAGAATTATAAATACTCCCTTTGTGAATCATACAAAAGCAAAATTGGAGGTTGAAGAAAATGTTATTGTCTTGAATACACTGAACACCTGGAATAAAATCAAGGTCCATCTTAAAAAACATGTTTCACCTCTGGCTCCTGTAGAAATCCGGATTTTCTTCCCTCATGTCAGTATTCAGGGTCTGGCAGGACAATTAAGAGACTGGACCAGCTTGCCATATTATATGATGGCGGAATAATGGAGTCATTTGAGAGTCTAAAGAATAAATATTCATTACAACAGTCACATTTCTTTCGATTTTTACAAATACATCATTATGTAATAAAGAACATGCAAGCCCCTAGGATATCCTTCCTAGAAAATCTTCTTGCACAACCTTTGCCAAAAAGATGTATTTCCTATACATGTATGAAACCTTTGATGTAAATTTAAGCTATTCCACTAATCATATTCGAAGACAATAGCAGATTGATTTGGAATGTCGGATAGAAGACATTTGGACAACAATCATAGGAAATACACTTCTATTCTGAGTTGCAATAATGATAGAGAAAAGACAATTCAAAATATTACACAGACTCCTTTATACACCTCTACTGAGAAGTAAGCTTGGCCTTTTCGTTCTCCTAACTGTAATAAATGTGACACAGAAGTTGGTACGTATGCATGTGTGTTTTGGAAATGCACAAAGTGTTTTGGAATGAGGTAAAGTACGAACTGAATACCTTGATTGGATATAATTTGGACTTGTCACCTCTCCAGTGCACTGGCAGCTAAGGTATCCACTAGTGCAAGGAACAGTCGCAGTGCTAAATTGATCGGAATACTCTTATATATAGCAAGAAAGACCAAACTCAAGCTTTGGATCCATAAGAACATTCCTATATATACTGGATAATTGGTATAATGAGGTATTGAGCGTGGTACCTCTGAAAAAACTGACTTATATCCTCTGTGATAACATGAAAGGATTCACAAGGGTATGGCAGCCAGTCTTGGATGCAATGGATGCCTCTAGACTGAGCTTCAATGTACCTTATTGAACAGTATATGTAAAAACGGAAAAAAGACTCTGGTAACCTGGAATAATATGCAATCATGTCAAACCGGTGGTGTACTTGTGTTTGTCTATTTTAGTTGACTTTATTTTCATTTGAACGTAATGTCTGTTATTGTGGTGCCTGCTATTTTCTTATGATTAAGGTAGCCAAGCTGCCAAAACAAATGGGTGGTTCTACACAAAGTGTATGCTACAACAAAATAATGTGAACTATCAGAACCTCAATAAAGAAACAAAAATAACTAGAAAAAGTGCTCCTCGGAGCACAGGTCTCCGCCAGGTCAGGTAGGTTGTTGTGGGCCAGCAATGTTCGGAATTCACCAATGAAAGATGGAATAGTAAAAATTGGACGGAACCATCTTGATCACTTGACTACAGAGATAATGTGTACCGATTTGCATGATGTTTGGACAACATTTGTAGGACTAATATAAAAAAGAAAACTGTTGCAAAAATCGACCTCCTGGTGGTGCTATAATAGGGCAATGTTAAAAGGGTGGCATTTGTTCCTCAACGTAGTGCGAATGAGCGTGCAAAGTTTCACCACAATCGGACACTGCGTTCATGATTTGCGGTATTTTGTTGAAAACGGGCCACTCCTCCAAACTTTAGATGTCAATCTTAGCCATCAGGACGGAATATGAAAAATCAAACAGATCGGTCTTGATCACATGACTATCGAGATCATTTGTACCGATTTTGTGAAATTTTGATAAAATCTGAAGGCTTAATATCCAAAAATGTGTTTTACATAAGTCGGCCTCCTGGTGGCGCTATAAAAGGCAGATGTGAAAAATGCAATGCAAAGGTTTTTCCTTGGCCTCTAGGGAGTGCACATACAAAGTTTTACACAGATCTTTGCAGTTATAGGTAAAAACAGGAATCGGCCTATTATAGCGCCACCATGAGGCTGATTTCAAAAATTTCAAGAGGCATTTCCTCCTCTGCCTAGTGGGAATGTGTGTGCAAAATTTCACGGAAATTGCATGCTGTGTTCATGATTTGAGGCATTTTGCTCAAAACTGAGTACTCCTGCCTCCTGGTGGCGCTATAAAAGGCAGATGTGAAAAATGCAATGCAAAGGTTTTTCCTTGGCCTCTAGGGAGTGCACATACAAAGTTTTACACAGATCTTTGCAGTTATAGGTAAAAACACGAATCGGCCTGTTATAGCGCCACCATGAGGCTGATTTGAAAGATTTCAAGTGGCATTTCTTCCTCGGCCTAGTGGGAATGTGTGTGCAAAATTTCACGGAAATTACATGCTGTGTTCATGATTTGAGGCATTTTGTTCAAAACTGAGTACTCCTGCAAACTTTGGAAGCCAATTTTAGTCAATCAGGATGGAATATGAAAAATCTGAAAGACATATTTTGTTTAATGACTATAGAGATACTGTGTACCGATTTGCAGGATTTTTGGACAAAATATGTAGGAGTACTGTCCAAAAATGTGTTTGCACAAATTGGCCTCCTGGTGGTGCTATGAAAGGCCCATGTGAAAAATGGGGCAGAGGTTCTGCTCTGGCATCCAGGGAGTGTGTGTGCACAGTTTCGCTGCGATCAAGCCAACGCTGCCAGAGATTAGCTGTTCACAGACACACACACACACACACGGACACACGGACGGACGGACAGGGGGTAAAACATACTCTCTCGCCATGCCTTTCGGCCTGGCGGAGACAATTATAAATACTTTATGTGCCAAGTACCGTAAATGCACAGAAATGTAACTCAATGGAGCAGGTACACATTTGGAAGACAGACATACTGTAAGTGCAATTTCAGATAGAGACTAAGTAGTATATTTTGATGCAAGGAAATCATAGTAGATGAACCAGATAACTGCAAATTGGCCTACAATACTGTCTTCATTCAAATAATTATACTTTTACCATTTCAAGATTACAGTTTGTCACACAATGTAGCGTGGGCTGGTGGGCAGTTTATTACCTCTGGCTGGGAAGAAAAGGGTTAACAATCAGTAAGAGGTTTAACTTGCCAGCAGGAAAATGGCTCAATAATTTTAATCAAATTCTAAGAAAAGCTTGTGCAAGAGCCCATGCTTGTTGGTATCTCTGTTGGAACATATCTCTATTGGTGAGGGAGGACACACTCTAAGGCAAGAGCATCTTGTTTATCCTATTACAGGAGCTCTGGTTCTAAAAGCTTGCTTACAAAACCTGCTTTGCTGCGATAAGCCAATAAATTCTATTTCATCAGTTTAGTGTTCAAAGCCATTAAAGGAGCACTCTCTTTGGGAGAATAGTTGAATGGTGTAAGAGGTACAAAATAGCACCTTGAAAGACATTGATTGAAGTCAGGGTATCTAAGAGATAACTTTCTGCTTCCCGATTGGAACCTCAGTGATTGAATCTCAAGAAGACAAATCAAATTTAGAATTATGTTTCTGTGATTCAGGGAATATATATATGCTCTACACAGGCAACCTTTACAGCTTTTGCTGTTTTCCCCTCAACGTTAGAGAATGGGCGGCTGTAGCTAGTTGGTATAGGCTGTCTGGTATGGTAAAGGTTACCGCCGAGTATACATGCCGAAGTGTCCCTGAGCAAGACACTTAACCCCTAACAGCTCCCCCCTGAGCGCTCATCATGGCCATCATCCATGCTTATAACTATACACTCACTTATGAAGCCAATTGTAATGCATAAAGTATAATGCATTATAGACATGGGCTTAATAATACAGTAGAAAGCCAACCCCTGCGATCGGAATTGATCTGGAAAGGCAAGGGAATCTACAACCTTCACAGTATAATCCTCATTATTAAAATAAATTCTGAAAGTGTACAGATGCACCATTGCAGGTCAATTTGGTTGCATTTATTTTGTACACTCTCAGAGTTAAAAATGGGTAAATTAACACCAACACTTTTACTGTGTGGACTCGTGGAGGACTGTGACTGTGAGTGTTGATGATGGTCTGAGGACCGAAACGTCCACTCTCTGTATCACTTTATTTTCACCATGTCACTTTTTGCACTTTTATTAGTAAAAGACTATTTTCCTCCGTTTTCATCCTTCAGTGTGCGAGCCGAGCCCCTTCTTTTTGTTTGAGGACTGTAACTAGGCATGGGGGTGACCAGGTCCGACACGTTGAGGCAGAAGAGATGGTTCACACTAATTAAACCTGCCATATGCTGGCAGTCTCTCCGTATTCCTGTCTGGCTTTCTGAGAGCACAACAGATGCTGTGTGAAACTATAATAAAATATCAGGATTTGGGCATTGGATATCTCTGCTGTCGGGCAGAAACCAGCTAACTCCAAAATGATAATTTTTCAGAAAATGGAAAAAACTAAACAAAAAGTGGAGTTAGGAGGTTTTGTTCATCATTGATAAGAACAGCTGAATGACCTCCAAGCTCACAATGAGGTAAAGGATGTTCAATAGCACTGTTTATGAAAACAAAAAAAGAAAACGCTGAAAAATTGAGTTAGCTGCTTTCTGCCCGACAGCAACGATATGTATCTAGTTAGTATCTTGTTGCTGCCCTTAATTATGTCCTTTCTTTCTATATCTGCCCTGTGTTTCTTACTGCTGTACTGCCATTGACTATTGAATTTCCCCCATGGGATCACTAAAGGTCTATCTAAAACCTTTGCACCAGCCTGGAATCACTTTCTTTTGCTCCCATAAGGTGATATAAACATGCTGTATTATCGTTACTGTCGGTCAGCGACCTTGTATCTCCATCTTTTTATGTTTTTTGCTCTACAAGCTCAAATTGCATCGTGCCTTGACGCATTGTGAGCCTATAGATCTACTATTTTCGCTACTTTTGCCTATAATGACATGCCCATAGGGTGGCCAGGGTGGCCAGGTTTAAAGTTGAGTTTGTCTGTGGGTTGTATACATATTTAACCGATGAACAAGGGGGTGCTGATAGTGGTTGAGTCTGTCTGTGGGTTGTATAAATATTTAACCGATGAACAAGGGGGTGCTGATAGCCGAGTGGTTAGGCTGACTGCTGCATGTCTCTCCAAGACTCTCTCCCTGTTTTCTGTCAATCTTCACTGTGTATCAACAAAGGCAGAAAAACACTTTTGAAAAAGAACGGATTGGATCCATTGGTTCTTTTTTCCATTTCCTGAAAAGTAATCGTATCCACCCGACAGCGACAATATAATGCATGCACTTTCCAAAGAACGTCAATGCGAATTCGTTATGTGGCTAGACTTATTAGTTGAGCTGTGAAGCAAATGCAAAACTTTTGGGATGAGGCTGTCTCTGTTTGTTCTCTGTAACATTTTGAATGTTAAGGTCCTTACACAATAGGTGCATTTTATTTAGCCAAAAAATATGTTTCCATCAAACATATTCAAAGATTCACAGAAAATGTATGTTTAATTTTTTTTCTCGAAAATAGCATCAGCAGTTTGACATGCTGATGCTGGCATTGCCCAAAGGAACAGCAGCTCTTTCTGCTTACAGTTGCATTTGACCTCCCTCTCCTTCTCTGCTCTCATGTGTGGGAGAGAAAATGTATCCTCCGGAGGGAGTGCCTCGAGGATTTATCAAGATTTACATTGCTGCTAATTAGCGGTCTTGAGAATCCTTGAACCAACCCAGCGACTTGAATCTTGTCTCTGATCTTCTACACCCACTTAAAGGTGGAAAGGGTTGTTTAATTACCACTTTAACCTATTTCAGGCATGTCATTATAGGCGAAAAATGTATAATTTGTTAAAAGATTAACCCCTCCCCCTTATAAAAAAAGAAAAAGCTGATCTACAGGCTCACAACACGTCAGGCTTAAGTGGTTAATAACACATTGTGAGCTTGTGGATCGGCTATTCCCGAACAAAGTATAAATCAGGCTTAAGTGGTTAAAAGATCCTCCTGAACAAAGTTTGGAAGATTGACTAAATTGATGCCTCGGTCGATAGCATTCTCATGGACCATGGGCCTGTGGATCGATGACTGCTCAAACTGCATCTATAAGGACCACCACCCCCATGGGGGGGATCTGTCAGAGCAACGCATGGCTCATTTAGCAGCTAATTGGAGCAGTGATTCTCAATCTGTGGGCCGGGGACCACTGGTGGGGCGTGATGGTATTGCAAATGGGCCCCCAAATAATTGCCAATACGCTAAAAACTAAGTTTATGATAACATAACATTAATATAAAAGAATAATATAAAAGAAAAAGTCATGTTATTTTTTCTTTAAAACCTTGAAGAAATGTGCTTTGTGATGCCAATAATTAGGAACTATGTACTGTATAAGTATGTTAGTTCCATTGATCCAAGCCGGAACACAATCAATTGATTGAGCATTAAAATAAACTCAGAAAATGAGAGCGGCCCACCCATCTGGTCAGATGGGACGGCTGGGAACGCTTTCGAGATCTGGTTGGCCCTGAAGGTTTAAAACCACTGAATTAGAAGGCTTCAATTGAGCATACACTGCAAAAATGAAATAATCCAGGGTGTTAATTTACAGAGGCAAAAGTTTGACCAATGAGGATATTTATGTGTTACTTGGATTCAGCTGCACATCACATTGAGAGTGTTTGGACGTGCACAAGCTGAGCAGTGAGAACTTTGCCAAATATTAAATGTGAAGCGAGGCCTGGAGTTCCGTCATTTCCCATTCCCATTCCCAGTAACTCGACTATGTCAATGTGTCTGCAGTGTGTAGTTTTTTTTAAAAACAACTATTCCTGCTTAAACTGCTGCAGCTCATCATGATCCCAGAGTGGGGCATCATTTGCTCTT
This sequence comes from Gymnoscopelus microlampas, assembly GCF_963454915.1. NCBI lineage: Eukaryota > Metazoa > Chordata > Actinopteri > Myctophiformes > Myctophidae > Gymnoscopelus > Gymnoscopelus microlampas. Next base: position 32,898,225 of record NC_139943.1, read on the forward strand.
CGACTAACCAATCCGTCATCTCGACACGTCACTTGTAACTTCCATCTCCCATTAGACATGTTTGACAAATAGCATAGCTGAATCACTTCACTGTTAGTCATCACATGCTAAACAAATGTCCATCTGATTGATGGACAACAATTGCGTGCGTTTAGCAATACCCCCGTCTGTGTGTGTGTGTGTGTGTGTGTGTGTTTGTCTTTTATCAACTGTAGAATCACAGCGCACGCGTGCACGTACACACACACACACACACACACACACACACACACACACACACCCTTACACACACACCCTTACACACACACACACACACGCACACACACACACGCACACACACACACACACACACACACGCACACGTTAATCTAGTTTCAGATAACATCCATTGTCTATAATATGAGGCCACGGTGACGCAGTGGAGAGCAGGGTAGCCTACAGTCCCCTTCATAACAGACCCCTCTGATTATATTTATGAAATTCAATTACTTTGACACAGACAGATGGACTTGCTGTCGAGGAGGAGGGGGGGGGGGGGGGGAGGGAGGGTGGCGTGTCATTTGTTAGCATCAGCGAACATGTCAGCCCTGAGGTACCGATGGGACTGAACGTCACTGAAGTCTGTGTGGTTGGAAACAAAAAGAGGGAGGAAGCTAGAGCAAGGAAAAAGGATAGTGGAGAAGGCGCTGTGAAAGAAGAATGTTGTCTCTCAGTTTTACAAACACAGTCAGTGCTGTCCTGAAGACAGGACTGCCATTAGCAGAGTGGGTAGGGAGACCGCCTGGTAGTCTCAAGGTTGCCTGTTCGCCGTGTGTGTGTGTGTGTGTGTGTGTGTGTGTGTGTGTGTGTGTGTGTGTGTGTGTGTGTGTGTGTGTGTGTGTGTGTGTGTGTGTGTGTGTGTGTGTGTGTGTGTGTGTGTGTGTGTGTGTGTGTGTGTGTTCTGTCAACTGTAGAATCACAACGTGTGTGTGTGATAACGGAGGTGTCGCCCCCAGAAGACTATTAAAATAGACACACGACACTTGTAGGTCTTCAATGACTTCCATATAGGTGGGACATTCTGGCACAGTACTTAACTGGTCTGAATCCTACTAAAAGGACAGTTTGCGTCAATGTGTATTTAATTACACATCTGAGCAGACAAAATGCTATGCAAAGTTGCCCAAGGCTCCGTCCTGGGGCCTCTTCTGTTCAATATCTACAGTATGCTCCCATTGGCCATAATTATACACACAACAGATACGTTTACATAGCCATACAAGCACTGAGTAAATGGTGGAGATATGTGCAGAGCACCCATTTCTAGTTAATAACTATTTCAATTGTATTCAAATGTCCTTTTATAATGTGTTTCTTTTACACTTTAGTCTTAAAGCTCTTAATGTTTTGTGTAAAGCACTTTCAATTGCCTTGTTGTTGAAATGTTCTATACAACTTTCCTACAATCTAAATTCCACTTGTTTTTCCTTTCTTTCCTTTTTTCAATGTATTGAAATATTGAAATTAGGTATCTTAGTTGCCAGTTCACAGGCTATGGAATATATTCAAATTGAAACCAAAAGCAGAAGCTGGTGGCGTTTCCCCCAGTTACAGTTAGCTCCTCCAGCGCCATTCAGCACCCGCTCACTGGTGAATTATTTATGAGTCTCCTCTCTGAAAATGAACGGTTGTACGGAATTCATTGCGGGAGAGTGCTGACAATTCTGGTACAAAGGGAAGGAAAAGAGAAAAGTAATTGTTCATGTAAAGAAATCCCACATGGAATATTAGAAGAAAGAAAGAAAGAGAGAGTGAGAAAAGGGGAGAAAGAGAGAGAGAAAGGGAGAGAGAGAAAGAAAGAGAGAGAGAGAGAGAGAGAGAGAGAGAGAGAGAGAGAGGGAGAGGGAGATACTTCCTACAGATTACAAACACCCTAAGACAGTTTGAAAACATGACTAATCATGGAAAAAACTTCCATATCTGCTGGGTGAAGTACAGCAATGTGCAAACACAGCAGCAAGATTTGTGAGCTGTTGTGACAGGAGAAGATGTCCAACGGAATACAACCACCCTAACAAGACTACTAATCATATGTGTACAGCATTGGTTCTCAAAGTGGGGTCCGGGGACCCCCAGGGGTACTTGAGGGGGTTTCAGGGGGTCCCCAGCTAAATGATCGACAGGAACCAAATGGGCCCTTATGGGTCTGTAACTCTGAGATTGTACAAATGGAACCAAATGGACCCTAACGGGTCCATTTGGTTCCATTTGTACACTCTCAAAGTTAAATTAAATCAAAAAGTTTGATTTTACTATACAAATTGGGGTCCCAGGGATAGAAATGACATTAAATGGGGTTCCGTAGCCGAATGCATGTCAAACTGGGGGTCCTTGATATTAACATTTTTACGGCTAGAGCCGTCAAAATCTTCTCTTATGGGGGTCTCGGGCTTATCTTTTCAAATGGGGGTCCACGGGCTAATAAGGGTCAATTTGGTGGTCCTTGACATGAAAAAGTTTGAGAACCACTGGTGTACAGTATATCTGCACTGTGCTGATCCTACTGTAGGCCTACATACATACAGAGTAGACACCTTTAAATACATTTAAAAAATTGCTGCTATTTTAGAAGTTTAATATGAAGTTTTCCAAGCTTGTTTTTACTTTTTTTTGCTTTACTATATTTGATCGCAAAGTTGCAATGTGACACAGCTTTGATTGATAGATTGAATACTTTATTAGTCAGAAATATAAACACATGGTACAGCAAGACATTAAAGCTAAAAGGTTAACACAAAAAAGTCCTGTGGACTTGTTTCTATTGTGGTCCTATGTATTCAACTCACATTTACCTCTCCTTTTGGTCTCCTGATACTGTAGGTGTTTTTTCAGGCCATTTTTGAAAGAAACCATTGTTAAAGGAGACATCCGGTCATTTTAAGTGTTATGTTTGATGTGCGTCAAATCACTTACCGACGTAGAAATGAAAATCGCGTGACTCCACAAATCCCCCTATCGACCCCCACCGTTGGCATGATAGTAGGATGCTGGATAGCCCAAATTCGCCTATTTTAACAAATGCAAAGTCTGTTTTTTTGCTTCTAGTACTCATTGTTGAGTCCCATGATAATGTAACAGGCGCTAAAACTCCGAGAAGCTAACGGCTAATAACAGAACGAGCTAATGCTGGGGCTGCTTATCTCTCTGCATGGCAGCCCCAGGTTGCCAGGTCGGGAGAGAAACAGGCAACCAGCATTAGCTCGTTCTGTTATTAGCCGTTAGCTTCTCGGAGTTTTAGCGCCTGTTACATTATCATGGGACTCAACAATGAGTACTAGAAGCAAAAAAACAGACTTTGCATTTGTTAAAATAGGCGAATTTGGGCTATCCAGCATCCTACTATCATGCCAACGGTGGGGGTCGATAGGGGGATTTGTGGAGTCACGCGATTTTCATTTCTACGTCGGTAAGTGATTTGACGCACATCAAACATAACACTTAAAATGACCGGATGTCTCCTTTAAACATGTTTTAATGGATGGTGATTGTTAATAAATGTCTTAGTTTTTCTTGTTTTATTTCACACTTGTGTAAACGTATGATTTGAATTGAGTTGAATTGAGAGTGAGAGAAACAAAGAGAGAAAGAGAGAGTTGCGTGGGTTCAACTGCTTGCATGTATGTGTCAAACATCCCCCAATCCTTCTGTTGTGCTCCGGGTTTGATGGGGGGGGGGGGTTAAATATCCAGTCCATGGTTGAAGGTGAAGTGTGATCTTTTGCCCCCAGGGTTGCGATCACACTTTGCACTCACAGTGGCTCATGTCATGTGTCACACCACTCTTTTGCCCTCCTAAGGTAAACCTCTTCCTTCCATAAGAGAAGAGGTATATCATTTATACTATAGAGTTCAACAAACGATTGACAGGCCAACCACGGCCACTTATAGGAGACCATTTTGTGTACTAGTTCGTACCTAGGGGGCGGGTGGCGTACCTTGGTAACTTAAGGATCTTTGGTCGTAGCTCTATACAGGCTTTTCTCCTTGTGGGGTGAGAAAATGCTGGGAAATAGTGGCGTGGATAAGGGGAACATTGGTCTGTGATTGGTCTACTTTTGTGGGGACAGACAGGGAGTTACAGTACATACTGTATATATATACATACAGAGATGCATATATGTGTGCATATACTGTATATACATCCACAGCTTTTGTGGGAAATGGAAATGAAGTATAGTGGGGTGTAAACGAAGGGTGGACCATTATCCATCCAGGCATATGAAGTGTTGTTCACTCTAAAAGACCTGTGTTTAGTCTGTCAAATGCACTCTGGCAGTCTGGCTCTGGTAAGTGAGAGGGATGTAAGAAGGATGCATGATTGAACAAAAGCAGCATTTCTACTGAGAGCTCGGGAGAGAAGAGACTGCGGACAGACACGTAAATAGCCCCAGAGTCCCCAGCCTCTGATCCAGGCACAACACTGGAAAGCCCAAAGGGGTGCACCGAGAGGATGGAAGCATGTAAACATTTGTTTTACCAGTGACATTTGTAATGCTGCAATTAGGTTTCAAACTGAGAAACTATGTATATCTATTGGCCTGTGGAACCATTATTTTATCTAGAAACAGAGACATGTGCTTTAACCAGCTCTATAAAAAAAATGTAAGTAAAGAAATCCATAAATAACAAATTGAAATCTCAATCTCATAATGCATCACATTGTGTGAGCTTGTAGATATGCTGTTTTTGAAAAAAAAAATACATCTGGGTTAAAGTTGTTAAGCCAATTTATATTTTGTACCATGAAAACATGCATTCTTCAAGTGCATGACAAAAACAAGTGATTTTCAACAGAAAAACAAGAAATAACATTTTCGCCAAAAGCGACAAAGTGTGAATTTGCTCTCATTTGTCTCTATACTTGGTATGCATTTTGGTTGCCTCATGCATGATTTTTTACTTTCAATGCAATGTATAGGGTATGTGCTTACCTTCACTTGTCACCGGCAAGTGCTTCATTTACACCAAAAGAGTCTGAAAATGTCTCTTTCCCTTTTGTAAAATCCTGGCACAATTCAAAATCTAATTTTATGACACCTATTACCTTAAACTGTAATATGCTTAATTGCCCATTGCAGAATCAGAGCAATTTAGCAATCAGCATATGCCCCCATGGATCGTGTTTTCCACGCAATAGGCCAATAAAGGACGAGATCAACTGAGCATTTAATTATTCTAATGACGTGAACCCATGATTTAGGTCCTGCTGACAGTTAAGAGAGGGTTCCAACCCCAATAATAATGCGTATATGGCATTTTATGTGGCTTGGTGTTGTTGACCCACAGAAAGGAAAAGCTTTTAGTGTATTCCCTGGTATATGAAGTACTGAGAGTTCATCGTTTAAGATACACCACTGTCTTTGTCAACGGCACCGACGCATCGTGTATAGTATTTGCTGACGGTGCTAAAGTTTGACAGGGCCTGCTTGCATTATCCTTGAGGAGTTGCATTCAAGATCCAACTCCACTGCTGGCTGGATGTTTGATGTGTCGTGACAAAAATGCTGTCAGCGTGATCAGTGGAGGAAAAAAGAAAAAGAAAAAGCGTCACACATTCTAACTTTGAACATACAGTAAGTGCTGTCATGACCCCGGTGAAGGAGTCTCCATATAAGGAGAGACTAGCCCCTAATTTATATTCCGTAATACAACAGTGTTATATGCTCCCATACCGAACAGATTTTCGGCGAACGACAATGGATTTTTTTTTGATTACGTTTTACAATTTATGCAAAAAAGAGAAGGCCAGTGCAAGAATAGCCAGGGACAGAAATGAGTGACAGACCTGGTATACAAGTTACAGTTGCTGCCTCTGTAGTCTTGCAATAGCCAGTTGATTAGATATATCTAACATCTGGTGCACTGCACAACTATTGATTATTGAAAAGGAATTAAGTCATGGCCAACCACGGGCATCCTAACACAAACCACAGAATAACCATGGACTTCCGTTACAGCCCAGCCAATCAGTGGCTTGCCTGGTATTTTCTCTGGTAAAACCCACAGATGCTGACGAGCAGACCCCCCCCCCCCGTCGCTGGAATAGGCTCTATGCACAGCAGCCATATTGGGAATGAATTGGGCCCCTTCCTTACTTCCTTCACAGGTGTTACCAATGATACTAATTAAGGCTCTATTCCATTTAGTGTGGCACAGTGGTTGTCTTATTTTCAAGGACCCCCATAACTCTGAGAGTGTACAAATGGAACCAAATGGACCCGTAAGGGTCCATTTGGTTCCATCTGTACACTCTCAGAGTTACACACCCACCATAAGGGGCCATTTGGGAAACAAAATGGAGTGTTTCTAGTGACCAGAACAGAGCCTTCATTAGTATAATTGGTAACACATGTGAAGGAAGTAAGAAGAGGCCCAATTTCTTTCCAATATGGCTGCTGTGCATAGAGCCTATTGTTGACGTAAGACAGACAGGTCTGACCCTCTGAGACTAGTGTCCGTGTGGCGTGCTGCAGAGGTGATGGTGCTGAAGAGGGATTGTTTATGTGTCTCTGTGCATGGGGATAATAGCAGCACTTGAGTGATGATTGTGACAGAGGCTGATGTCTGCTCAGGGCCCATGTGGTTTCAGTAATAAAGATACTGGGCTCAGAGTGGCTTCATTTAGTCTTAAACGCTCCTTAATCTCACCATAAATGGCACACTTGGCTCCCAGTGAGGGGAGTGAAAAATGCAAAGCCTTTGTGCCAGTGCAACTGGGATTTTAATGGTTGGCTCTGCTGAGCGAACACTGCCATGCTTTATTGTCAAGAAAAGGCGCTTACTGGGTTGGCTGCATCCTACACCTTAATATATCTGCTTCTGTATAAATAAATAAAACCAAAAGCATATCTCATCTTCACAGAAAGTTAAAATGATATGCCTGCAAGACTATTTGTACATTAAAACGCAAGTGGAAATTACATTTTCCAAAACCTATGACTGCGGACGGACGGACGGACGGACGGACGGACGGGGGCGAAAACATAGTCTCTGCCATGCCTTCGGCCTGCCGGAGACAATTAGTGGAGCTGCCAAATGTTACATTTACTTATTTTTGAAAGGGTATAGAAAGCTTGTAAGTTACAGCCTTTTGCAATAAAGTGTTGTGAGAAATGATTAGTGAAATTAGTTGTAGGTACACGTAGCTCTACACAAGATCTGATGTAAGCATTGCTTTAAGGGTTGACACAACATTGGAATACCCATTTCCTAGCACCATTTCACCTGTCATTTTAACTGTACTGTCAATGTGGGTTCAGCTTTTACAAGGCTCTGACCTTTCATTAATCAATGCTTTCCCAGAAGGGGGCAATTTGTGGTTTTCACAAACCGTTCTTGTGAAGAAGAAATTGTTCTTTCCCTCTTGAAGCCTGTGTGCCACCTTTCACAAACCTTTAACCAAAGTGAACATACACTCAAATCCTGAGTGTATAAATGTAACCAACGTTTCTTAAGGTACAGTAGACCTATGCTACAGTATATGCTTTTGAACAGAATGACGGTGCATTGTGTACATGTGCGTCATGCTTCAGAAATAGAATTGATTGATTGATTGAATACTTTATTAGCAGTTTGCAAAAAAAGCACAGGAAAGTACAGTTCAATACAAGGTCTGCTAGAGGATTTTAAACCCAAGAAAGCCTATGGCTTGTTTCCATTGGGGTCCTTTGTAGGCCTACTCAATTCATAGAAACATTTAATGACAGACAAATATACACCACTATGCAAAACATCATATAAACAGTTTGAAAACAAAAACTAAAATATGTACAGTATACAGTTCGAGGCAGGGGGGGGGGGGGGGGACTAGGCTTCGACTTACTTTTACAGGGGCCAGTTTCGAATTGCAGCCACCTGTAAGTGCTCTTTTAGAGTGGTTTTGAAGGAGAGTAGGGTTGTATACTCCTTCACAACTTTTGGTAGGGCATTCCACATTTTTGTGTGTTCAGACGTTTCCAACCCAGGGGCGTCATTTGGGGTTCCAGGGGATGGCAATTGCCAGGAGCTGGCTTTCGCATTCAACCTAAACATGCAGGACTTTAATACATATTTCCTCCACCTCTGAATGTTTTTTTTTCATATGAATATGATTTTAGATCGACACATATAGAGACTCTCTGCAACCATACATTAATTAATTAAACTGGCCTCCCTATTTTGGGCATGTCCTTATATTGGCGAATTATTGTTTTATCATTAATGTATTTTTCTTGGCTATTTTTGTATTTTTTTTAAATCGGGCTCAAGTGGTCACTTTTTTGCCACCCTCTAGTTTTTAATGAAATGATGTACCTCTGATCCAACCTTCTGATGATCTTCTCTGACGAGGACCGTGATGAACTGACCATGGGATAATGAACCTGCATGACTCACCTGGAGCATGGAGATGAACATCAAGGCTGTCTCATGACCTTTTCTCACTCCAGTGTCTTATTAAAATCATAGAACGGTTGAGGGCTGTGATTGTAGCCATAGGAACGTGACAGGGAGCTTTATTATGGGGTTGTGCCGATTTTGCTGACATTGGACTGGTCATTTGTGACACCGGAAGGTCAAGAAAAGCCATACTAATGAATACGTGATACATACTGTTATATAACCCTTTGATTTTTAATGATGTCCAGAATATACTTTATGAAAAGATAGCTGGTAGCTGTTTGTAATGTAATGAGGCTCTCACCTTCCACCACAGTTTGAATAGTTATGAGCAACGAAGCTGTGATAGACTGCGGATGAATTACCTCTGGGGTAATTCTGGGCTGGCATGTTGTCCAGAAATGTTTAATAATATGCACTGTCCCAGAGAAATAAGCGGAGAAATATTTAATGTAATTATTTAATGACTAATCAAGTGGATTAAAGGGAAAGTGAGTTCTCTGGGGAGTAAATTATAGCCTTTTAAAGTTTTCATTCATAAAAGCGTCTTTTTTGGATTATGTAGGAGTGACATCACCCAACAACTACACAATAACAATCTACAATCTGTATTTGTGAAAATGTTAACTTGAATAACTTCTGTCTCACTCTTTCTTGCTCGCTCGCTCGCTCGCTTGCTCTCTCTCTCGCTCTCTCTCTTCTTCCTCTTCTTCTTCTTCTTCTTCTTCTTCTTCTTCTTTTTCTTTTTCTTTTTCTTCTTCTTCTTCTTCTTCTTCTTCTTCTACTATTATTCTTCTTCTTCGTCTTCTCTCTCTCCCTCTCTCTATTCAATTCAATTTGAGGGCATGGGAAACATTGTTTACATTGCCAAAGCAAGTGTGAAATTAAAACAATCAAAACTAAGCAATGTATGTACACATACAATAGAATGAATAAATATGTAAACAGAGCTGTCACATCGCAAGTTTGCATTCAAATATGATCTCAAATATGTCAAAAAACTAGAAATAGCTTTGAGGAAGTACAAAACCAAAGAATTGTGCTGTTAAAATACTTAATAACTAAGTAGAAAATGTAAACGATATTAGCAGCCATTTTTAAAGTGTATTTAAAGGTATCTGCTTTGTTTGTATGTATACTCGTTCTATGTACTGAGATCAGCAGATCAGCGCAGGAATACACATATGATTAGTAGTCTTTAAGGTGGTTGTATTCCGTTGGACCTCTCTCTCTCTCTTTCTCTCTCTCTCTCTCTCTCTCTCTCTCTCTCTCTCTCTCTCTCTCTCTCGCATACACCCACACACATATAAATCCATCACCGCTGATCCACCCCCACATACATCCTAGATTTCCACTTCCCACTGTCAGCATTGCATCTGATAGCAACATTCGTCGCCAGCGTCGATAAGGCCCAAATTTGTCAGTAGGGTTAAGGAGACAGAAAGTGGTTGCCGGCATCGAGTGAGAAGAGATGGGTGATTAGCTGACGGCTGACTCAGGCTACTTGCAGCTTTGTGTGTGAGGGTGTGGGAATGGAAAAGCCAATGAAGCACATCTCCCTGGGTGTCATAAACCCTTGCTTTATGGCCCGTTTGTGTAGCCTTGCAGATTAAGTTCAAAGAAAGACGGCCCTTCTTCCCTCCACGCATCTTAAATCCTGTTTCTATTCAGCTGGATCTGTAGATCTATTCTGTGGGCAGCAGAGAGATATCCCTGTTGTCAGCAGCTACAGATGAAGGGTGGGGGGACAGTCCCCTCAGTGAATCATGACTGGTCCATTCAGACTGCACACTTTCCTCCTATCTTGGTGTGCTTTTCTTTGGCTTTAGGCATTGGTGCTCACAGCTCCCGGGGGATGAGAGGATACAAAGCTCACATTTTGAAAGGGTTTAGAATCAGTCAATCAATGGCTCTGCAATGATTCATGCAATGATTTCCTTCCACAAAAAACACTTCCAGCATTTATCTCAAGAGAGCAGCTCTACTCTGTAATAAATGGAGCGGTGTCTGGAGATGGCACGCTTCCTTTCTCTGTTTAGACATAAAGGCCAATTACAAATGGGGCGACTGGCAGAGTACCCGCAGCTGTCTAATCTCCGGGCCTGAGGTATACTCTGCTAAAGAAGTGCCTGAACATAAAGCAGCAGTTGACGCCACTGCATAAAGTCTAAACTCTAAACAATCATGTAACGCAATATATTTGTTGGGCTTTTTCATCTTTGCCTCGTTCAGCTTGAGATGCCACATTTATTGTAGCAGGTGTTATCTGGAGTCAATATCATGTTGATTGTTTTCCCCGCATCAATGAGAATCACATTTGCCTTTAAGACAATCCAAACATAATGGGAATAGAAACTGATATAATCCCCCCAACACCCAGGTTACAGGTCAAGCACCTGTTCTCTATTTTCTTTGAGAAAGTATTCATGATTGGAGACAGATTTGTCCAGTCTGACATATTATACATAATTATGTAGGTTAATAAAATGTATAGATTATAGCAGCAGCAGACAGATAAATGATATTCTGTACATACATATATGGCACACCTTTTCACCTTAAAACTGTTCTTCAAGGGGTGCTGATGGCCTAGTGGTTAAGGCGCATACCACTTGGCTCTAATGCAGTGTGACAGCGAGTCACAAGTTCGATTCTCGAGCCTGACGACCTTTGATGCTTGTCACTCCTCATCTATCTCTCCCTGTTTCCTGTCACTCTAACACTGTACAATCTGAATAAAAAAAACTGTTCATCAGCAAAGCTGTTTCACCCACACAATTATGGTTATGTGATTTTCATTGTGTTGCTGATGTCTGAGGTGGGTGGTTCCTTGGGTACCCTCAGGCTGCTCAGTGATATCATCGAAGGTAGGCTTGTTTCCCTGCCCCCATCCCTGTTTTATTTCTACAGGTAGGTTTGAATGTAGGATTGGGTGCCTAAATTAGGTCTTATTATGGTATTGATTTGTTGTGATATTTTGTATTGAAACATTAAAGAAGAGGTCCTCAATTTGCTGTGTATTGTTGTACTTTCATATATTTTGATGAGAAGTATTTTTTATGGAATATATTCTATTGGATAAAATATACCCAAGGTTAGTGATGGTGTGCTAATGTTCAACGTTAGTATTCTAGTTAGTCTTTAATGTTTGTGGATTCACATTACTAACAGTGCTGCTATGCGGTACACAAGCATGGATTTGCTTTGACGTGTGACTTTTAAGCCTTTTCCCAAATTCATTAGACACACTTAGCAGAAAAGCTCTAATATCTATGATTATTTATAAATAATCCACTTTATCTCCTGTGGGTCTCATCTCTTAGAACATTTGTACAACTTCACAATGCACCTGACCCATCTGCAGTGTTCCTTTACACACTAAGAGTAAGATCAAATGAAAGCATACAGTAAAAATAGCAAATGCACTTCGTAAATCGATCTGAGCAATCGATCTGAGCAGTGTTCAGGATTCATAGTTTTGTTGAACAAGCCAAGAATACAGAATGATTTCTGAGCAGATTCCACACAAACTGCAACACACTTTATTTTTAATCAATACAGAACTGTTTAAAACTGCATGGTTACGTGCTCTAACAACTCACATCCTTGCAAGGGGCACTTTTAATGTTCAGAACAAAACCACATTTGTGGTATCAAAAATTACTTTTCAAATCTCCAGTATTCAAAAATAAGTTAATAATTAAATCCCATTCATACAGCAGTATCACAGCAAAAAGCACAACACTGAAATTAAACAATGCCACGACGGGTTGACCCTTTTCCCGCGGGACTGGCCAGAAGGCCATAGGTATTCAGGTCAAATTCAGGCCACTAATGAACGGCGCACGCACAGGACGATACGTCCATGGATGTACGCCACATGTGTGGGACAGAACTTCCATGGACGGACAGAGGATGCGCGCAACAGAACGTCGAACGACGAATGGTGCATGCGCAGGACGAGACATCCATGGACGAACGGTGCATGCGCAGAACAAACTGGAAAGGCGCATGAACGAATAGCCACACTGCTGCACTGTGAGCTTCAACTTATTGGTGCTTGTTTTGATCAAATATATTACACTCATAACCCAGGTTGAAATGTCCAGGGCTCAACTAAACTATGGGACATGTCTCTGAGCTCAGCTGCAGACTGAACCTGCTTGTAGCCAAGGAGGACCAGGGTATCATTACACAGATTCTGCAAAGTCCTCACTATGTCAAAGCCCAGGCGAAGCCTCCAGCTCTCTGCTGTCGCTCTAGAGTCTCTGCTGGTGGAGTATCTGTAGTTCCATTCTGATGGAGAGGATACACTGCTGTTGGTGTTCTGTGCGATCCAGGAGCGCACCCTGTCCTCCATCTCCAACCCCACAAACCTGTAGATCTCTGTGGCCTTATCCTCGGGGTTGAAGGCCAGGTCCTCGTAGCGCACTAGCAGGTAGCGGCCTCGTAGCCACATGGGCCTTTTAAGACCTGTTGCCGCCGACGCTGCCATGTCCTTGCAGGTACTGGTGATCTGGGACAGGTCCACGTAGCGGGGCTGGCGTCCTGTGGCGTTCCAGATCTTCCAGGCACGGAACTGATCGGAGAACGCCACCATCCGCGAGGCGAGGATGGCCCTGGGATCCCGCACCAGGTGTATGATCCTGAGGTCCAGACGAGGGTCCTCGGTGAGGGTGCGCAGGTCTGCCACCTCTGGGACTCGCACCGTCTTTATAGCCATGTGTCCCCTGGACAGACACGACATAGAGGCCAGGGTGAGGTTCAGTGCCCCACACTTCTTAGGACACCAGATTTCATCAGGTTGCCCACTGAACGATTCCTCTTCACCTCCCAAACATACTGGAGGGGAGCAGAGGGCGTGACTGGAGCTGCGGCGGAAGAAGGCGCCCGTGACGTGGTCCTGAGGCTCGGGGCGGATGTAATTCTCCATGAAGCGGAGGTCGCAGGTGTAAAGGTTGAGAAGCAGGTCCCTGTAGGCGCCCAGCAGGGCTCGGCGGTCCAGGGCCCGACGCAGTCTGCTGCTGGAGTTAGTGAAGGCCTGCTGGACGTGGTAGAGGGGCTCAAACACATAGAAGACGCCCGGGTGCTGGTTCAGGAGTTGGCCCGTGAAGGAGGAACCACTGCGTGTGGTGGCGAACAGCAGAATGTGTCTCCTTGATGACTCGATGGGCAACCAACCGTCATCACAGGGGCTTCTCCACTTGGAGTCTGGAAGGCAGAGAGGAAAGAGGGGAAGCCCTATGTTTGTGTGGTTGCTTTTTTAAAATGATTTTGTAATGACATTTTGATGTTGTTTTTAGACAGTACAGTCAGGGTGGAGAGAAGGGATGTCATGCAACACAGCTCCCAAACCTGTGTTTGCAGGCGTTGCGGTTAAGTGGTCGATGCACAAGCTGTGGCACAAGGGCAGCCCCAAAAGCCCTTTTATGCAACACTAGCTTCAAATCACACATCGTATTGTGACAAGTTTGTGAGCTTATACTGTAGATCTGCAATTGTTTGCTATTTGACGTATACAACAAAGTATTTATGGCTTAAGTGGTTAAAAGACCATACCACCACCAATACATATTATTGTATTATCACCTCTTTGACCATGCATCGTACATATTGAAAAAAGTAATCTGAAGTGAACGGAACAGTGAGTCATAATCAATAAGCTAAACATCCTAGAACACCGGTGAGTTCCTTTAAGTGAATCTTGCTAGAACATTGTCCATGAGAAGTAAAAGTCATTCATCTTTATCTGTCAGCCATTTCATTTCCTGAAATTATAGCACCAAGAAACCTAGTATGTTGAAATTAGTTTACACACATTTGCATCCAAGGGCCACACTGGAAATAAGTTCTCGAGCTTTATTGTGTTATCCTTTTGACAGATATTTACAAATATATGTTCAAGTATACTGTATGCATTTCTGTCAAAAAAATATATCAATCAATCAGGATAAATCAGAGCTCACCATGGCTGACATTTTGCAGGGAACTTCCAAACTCTCTACACTGTTGTCTGTGACTATACCTCCTTGTCCGTCTTGATCCTCAATTATCTTTCCCTGCTACGCCTCCCACAAACTAAGAAACGCCTTTTGTTTGCTGGCCTGACGGCAGCCAAGAAAAACGATTGCCACGCGCTTGGAAGCCACCGCATTCACTTTCATGTAGACAATGCGTTTTGTTTTATTGTTATGCTGTTTGCGTGGAACTCTATGGTATTGCTAAGGAGGCTAATGTTAAAGCTGCACTTTCATGTCCTACCCTAGATTTTAAACCGGGGCCCCTGGCCTGCACCAGTGCTGACATTTTCACCACTGAGTTAATAGAGCAAACCTATTTACTCAGGGGAGAAATTGAATTTTGACCTTCAGGCAGTACCACCTGCCAACCAATACCCTACCACAGGATCTAAATGTCTCAATAGAAGAGCAGGGAGACCAAATACAACTATTGCAGTTGTATTTAAAATATATAAAACATATTTTAGACCGCTGTAAAATAATTAACTACTCTGATGAAATGTGCAGCTTTGATTGATGGATTGATGGATTGATGGATTGATTGAAGTACAGCAGTACATCGAGTTAAAAACGCCAAATGGATGAGACAAAAAAGCCAAAGGCTTGTTTCCATTGTGGTTAGACATTCAACACTCAAACAACTGGACAAACAGTGCAACAAGCAACGATACAGAATATAATTATGTTCATGTTTCCTTTCACTGCTGAATATGAGCAATTAGGTACTATGGCCTTTTTAATTTTTCCTATTCATGGCAGGGTACATTAAGGCACAGATAAACGGTAATTAAGGGACCTCCGTTTTGATCACACCTTCACACTGCGGGAGGGTCAAATACAGCATCTAGCCGATAACACCTAAATAATGTAGAAGGTAAACATGAGCAAGATGCTTGTCTGCTGTTGCTTTCTTCGAGTTATGAAGTGGTGGATCTCTAAATATAGCACAGACAGCCAACATGTTTTAATTACTGCTGATGATGGGTTGATTGCAAGGGAATGTGTTACTCTTGCACACAGACCAGATGAGAGAGGATTAATGGAGATAAATTGGAGGGTAATTGTCAAGTGAATCACAGATATTACATAGCTCTATCCTACCCTCTTCATAGTGTAATGGGAATTCCCTTGCTTAATGATTTATCATTTTGATCTTCTTATCTTTCTTATGTTCTTTGCTTCAGGCTCAATGTGGTGGCACGGTGCCATCCTCTTCCTCAGAACCCACGGCCCTGTTCGCCCATAGCTACTGAAATATTACTACTCGCTCGTTGTTATGCTGAAATCCTATAGTGCAGATATGTTTATGTATGCCCTCTGCTGGTGATTTGCTAGTGAGTGTGCTGCCATAATGCAATCGATTGTGCATGATGTATGAATGTATAGCAATAGATGTCTGAATATAATATTATGCTGTGCTTTGAATTCTGTGAGAATTAAAGCCCCTTGCAGTGTGTTTTGAGCCTGGCGGCGTGTGTGGCTGGCTGATATTGCAGTTGAAGAGTCCCACCTCGGTGCTGTCTGGTCTGGCAGTGGAAGGATCCCTGGCAGGGGCCCGACAGCGAGTCCTTCAGGGTGCGGATGGCCGTGTACTGGACCCCCAGAGACGCACAAACCAGCAGCAGTACAGCCTTCCAGGAGCACTCCATCTTGCACCCCCTTCCTCTGGCCCTACATCTTCCACTCGGACACTGCCAAAGACAGAAAACACATTGGCTTTGACATTAATGAACCCTCCTCACACTTTGTACAGAAAGGAAGCTTCAGTGTGTGTTGACATTACAAAGAAGCACAGCGTTTAAAGCATACAATTTACAGTATTTCATGAAATAAACAAATAAATAAATACCTAAATCAAAGAAGGTTGCTCTCCGGGGAGATGGTAGGGTGAGGAGAATGGATATTCATTGATTCAACACATACAGCGTGGTGCGCAGCCAGCAATATATCGTTAGTGGTTTTAAACTATTAGAATTTGTGTAAACAGTTTGGGTTAGAATGGGGGGCACTCATAATGTGATATCTGGAAAATCTCTGTTCAAACAGCAAATATACATTTTATGACGCTAATAAGGCCGACACCAAGAATGACTATAGATGAGACTATAGATGAAATTACAAAAACTGAATTACTTGGTCTAATTTCAGAATTCAATGATTATTGATCTACTGATAAATTGTATAATAGCAACATTTAATGTCTCTTAACGTCTCGTATGGTTGCCAGTAAACTACCACGGCAGGCTACCATTATCTGCAAAACGATATATTACCTGTATGCAACTGTTTTAACTGATTGATGTTAACATGCAATTGTTTTAACTGTTTGTGTCAACTTTACTGTTTTTTCTTGTTGCTCTTATTTTATTTATATGTGAGACTAAATCACCTGTGGTGTGTAAAGGCCTTAAGAGTGGCTATTTATTTAAAACCATTAAAACCGGGAAAGCATCTGTGTCATTTTAGCTATATACAGCAACCAGGGTCCCTGGCACAAAACATTTGCAGTTGGGGGTTCGCGGCCAAATATATCAATTTGAGGGTCCTTCGCACGAAAAAGTTTGAGAACTACTGATTTAGAAGGCATTTGTAGAATCGGCCTCAGGTCTTAATGGGTTAAAGGAAACATTATCCTAAATGTTAAAATGTTACGTGGACTGCATTAATTATATAGCACAATTTCTAGCCTTTCCAATCATTCAAATGTGCTTTACAATGTACTTTCCATTCACACACACTGCAACAATGGAACACCATTTCACATTACGAGTTTACAGTATGCGGTACACATTGTAGAATAGTTTATAGCTTGAGTGTCAAGGACGGTGCTATAGGTAGGCAGACTTCAGCAGACAACCTGATTTTGCAGAGATGAATATTTATTCACAGTGCTCTCCAATTCTGTACCTGGAGAGCAAAGTGTGAATATACAGTACAAAATAAAACGATCTCATACTTCACATCAGCTGCATACATCTACACCCTGACATCCAAACTCGCTTACATTTGACATTAGCTGCACAGCACAGCTACACACTGACCTCCAAACTCTGTCTGTCTGTCTGTCTGACATCATACTGACCAGGATACTGACCATGATACTGACCATGATACTAACATCATACTGACCATGACACTGAGCATGATACAGGCATGATACGTCTTGGTCTGATCAGATGGATCAGATTGTTTCGATGATGGGAAAGGGCATTGCAATTTCAAGGAAATGCTCTGCTTATTTTCCATCTTTTGTCATGAGTGATGTTGTTCCGTCACTTGTTTGGAGTATTTCCCTGTTATTTGGTCAAGTGCTGCTGAGAAAGAAACTCCAAATAGCACAGAATAGAGTCTGTCTGTCTGTCTGTCTGTCTGTCTGTGTCTATCTATCAGTCTATCTATTCTGCCTTTCTTAACCTGTAAGGGACAAGTTGTGAGTCACCCCCTTTGTCACACTGATGGCAAAGACAACCATGCAATGCATCAACTTGCTCATTAGGAGCAGTTAGTGAGTGCCTTGCTCAAGGATACTTCCAACACACAGCTCGGAGGAGTCGGGGAATCAAAATGTCCGGCTCCCAAACAGCCGCTCTACCCCCTGAGCCACTGCCGCCCCACTCTCATAAAAGAGACCAACATTCTCCCTTTTCCACTTCTAGATAATTACTGTAAGTGCATTTAATCAAATTAATTAAGATATTTAAGTTGCATTAATTCTAACACAAGTTGATAGCCCGGTTTTGATGTGTAAAAACAATAGGATGGGACATTTTCTTAACCACTTCAGCCCTATTACTACATCTTTGTACGATAAATAGCGAAAATAGCCGTTCTACAATCTCACGTGTCATGATATGTATATAATTGAATATTGACACATTTTGAAACATGTTGAAAAGTTGCCCAAAATAGGAACCAGGGTTAATGTGGTTAACATACACGTTTAATTACAATGCTAAAATATGATATCAAACATAAACACTTTTTCAAAAGGAAATGTGTATTTAATTCAATTTGACCAGAAGCAGGGATAAAACATATCCTCACCCAGCCCTCACCGATGAGAAAAAATAATGACCAGAGGGTGTGATATCAAAAGCAGAGGCATGGACCCCCCCCCCCCCCCCCCAGCAAATCGAACCCTGAATATAGCTGTCCTCATCTAGATGAGTAAAGGGGTTCTGCTGTGGACTGCTGACATCTTTGCCACTGGGCTACAAGTGATGTGATTTTCCAAATGGATTTAGAAAAAGGTGACTGCATCCATTAGACCATCCGTACCAGACTGATGGCACATAATCACACCTCATCCGAATCAGGTGCACCTGGCACTAACTACTACACTGCCATCACTCAGAGTGGCCCGATCCATCACCACCATCAAAGTAATAGGTAAATATACAAATATAAATAATTGAGCTAAATATTGACTTCCCCTGTTGCCTCGCTACCATGTTTCTGTCATTCTCTCCTCTTTTGGCTCTTGTTCATTAATGATGTTTATGTTTTCCTGGCAGATTCATATCCTCAGGAATATATCACGCAGAGCAGAGATATGCCTTTGATCTTCCATTAATCACAAGCAGTGCAAAACAAACGAAAGATATTTACTCTGTGGGTGAAAGGAGTGAGATGCTGACGTCACAAACAATTCTAAAATAAAAAGATGGGTGGGGTGGAGTGTTTTTTTTTTAAACTGACAGAGCTGCTCTGTAATATCATTTACTTGTCAGTAATGAACCTGAAAAGGCCATGAGGATAGAGATATGTTGCTTATTTTAGCACATCTATTTCTCACATTTGTGTGTTTTTATGTGTTTGTATTGGGAAATAAGAAGATGCATATAGGATGGAGGATGACTGATTTAAGCAGTCACACCTGGCCTGAGTCAAACTATAATTGGACTGGGTGTGGCTACTCAACCTGTTGTGCATCAAGGAAGTTGATGCACAAACTTAGGAGAATTGTTAAGGAGCAACAGGATTTTAGATTCAGTACCACAGCATGGCAACTAAGCAGCATGTGAATCTCTGTATGGCTATTTGTAAAATAAAAATACGTTTGTAATTTTGAAACCTCGGCTGTCGTCAGTCCTGAGACCGTCACAATGCAAACATTTATAGACAGAAATGGTTGCAGACAATGAGAAACTTCTTGCCATTGTTGACCAAAAAGTAAGTAAGTCCAGTAGTCCACCAACAATCCATAAATTAGCCAGTCTTCCCATGTACTGTAGTCTACAGCTGGCTGATTATAGTTCATCATACACACTCTCAGTGTCAATTTGACCCTGAGAGTGTACACGTGTAACCAAATGGATCAGTATGGGTCCATTTGGTTACATTTGTACACTCTCAGACTTACGAATTGTTAAATACTCAGGATTTTATTGTGTATGAGACACCCCCAGCAACTGGTTTTCTTTTGCTTTCCTGTCATCTGAGACCATTTATTTCCGTCGCTGGCCCTCTGGAGACCCAGTCTCCTCTGAGTCTCTACGGATTAATGTAAATAGATGTGCAAGTGCCCCTTTCTCTCTCCGCAATCCTTCATATTCTGTCAACAGCCGTGAGTGGACTTTGTGACTTTGCATACAATAGCTAGTCTCACCTCTACAATGGTACTTACAAAGGGATAAAATAAAATAAAAAACCTCAGGGAATCGGATCATTACAATACACATTGCATGTGCATCTGGCAGGTCTGAAGAGCCGTGAATACGGAGAGCAAGTGCATTCGTTACCAAGACAAAACAGCTCGGTGGCAAACGTGTTGGAGATAATGACATTTGTGCACGGCGCTGGAAAAGAAATTGCTTCTGTGGCAAATGAAAACCAACAAAGGGGTTTAGGAAGCAAGTGATGAGTGTGGGACTGGGGGATTTGGGATACAGGTGATTGAGGGATGTGACAGTATGAAAGATTTTTCTATTAAACCACGTGGCTATTGTTTCAAGAATGCCCCCGAGCCCAGCTCAATGCTCACCGCCAACAGAGGAAGACACATCGTTGGGGCAATATAATACCCATAAGGCATCACACATTGTGGAGTTAGATTTTCCAGTCACATTCACAATATATCTCTTCTCTTTCTGAGCCCCCCACCCCCACACCGATCTCTCTCTTTTGTGTGTGTGTGTGTGTGTGTGTGTGTGTGTGTGTGTGTGTGTGTGTGTGTCCTGTCAGCTGTAGTATATGGTTTTAACAGTCCACGCACACACGTAAGTACGCACGCACATCACATGCGCCGCACACACACTCACACACACACACACACACACACACACACATACATACAGCTGAGAGAGCAGAGCAAGAGCACAGCGCTCAGAATCAGATGGAGCTCCAGATGACCCCGGGCAACAGACGGACTCCTGTGATATGAGAGAAGATAAATCTCGTCCTACATGCCTCCTCGAGCACACAGAGCGAAGAGTGGGCACTCTTCAACGCACGAAAAGGTCAACGCCTGTTCCAGTCTTGTCCGTGTTGCATAATCTCTAGCCTATCAGAGTGCTTCTGTTATGTGCGCAGACACATGGACCTGTCACTCATTGATACATCCTATGCTCTGTGTGTCTTTGGGAAAAGATAGTATATAGGCTGATAACATTATTGGAAGGAATAATGCTTTGAGCTCCGTCGTACGACGGTGAAAATAGTCGATCCACAAGCTCAGTTGACAAGCTTGGATTCCCATTCCTAATTGGGTCTTAACTCATCAGTCATCACTAGTATGAGGCAGCAAAAATAGCAGATCTACAAGCTCATGATGCTGTCACAATTGTGAGCTTACTTAGAGTAGATCGGCTATGTTCAGTTAATAAAGTAGCCTAAGCCTACTTTAGGTGATTAAATTATAATGTTTGTGTCCAGAACAAAACAAATCATAAAGTGACAATATCATCCTGGAATTTATATTAAGACAAGGCTTTGCCGGTGTAAAGTAACTAAGTACATTTACTCAAGTACTGTACTTAAGTACAATTTAGTGGTATTTTTTACTTTACTGGAGTATTTCCAATTTTCAGTACTTTTGCTTCTACTCCACTACATCTCAGAGGCAAATATACTTTTACTCCACTACAATTGTTTGGAAACTTTAGTTACTAGTTACTTTGTAGATTTGTATTATTTTTTACAAAACATACATTAACCACTTCAGCCCTATATATACATTTCGGCCATTTTAAAATAGACGATCTACAAGCTCACAATGTGTCACATCGCAACGCATTGTGAGCTTGTAGATCTGCTATTTTCAAAAGATCTTTATACATTGGGACATACATTAGGACAAATGGGACATTCTGCATAATGAGTACTTTCTACTTTTGGTACTTTAAATACATTTTTATACCATTACTTTTTTTGTAGTACTTTTACTCAAGTAAATCTTTAATTGCAGACAATTACTTGCAACAGAGTATTTCTACATAGCAGTGTTGATTACATAAGTGAAAACTGTGAGTACTCCCCCCCCCCCCCCCCCCCCCCTCCTTATCACCTGGATGAATTCCACCGCTATTGAGTTGACTTAAACCTGATTTATACTCCGTAGTAGTACTATGGTGTCACCTGCCAAAAATAACAGATACTTTGTCTGCTGAATACCCACACAATTAACACAGATAGAAAAGCACGTACACACAAGTCCAATGTGAAAGAATAGGCAACTAATTGCAGCGTTTAAAGGGACTGGAGAGTGATTATCCCGTCCATTTGTTTTAAATAGGCTATGGAATTGGTTCTCGAAGTGGGGTCCGGGGACCCCCAGGGGTCCTTGGGAGGGTACCAGGGGGTCCCCAGTAAAATGTGTTAAAACATAGCGTCCCAATAGTTGTAACCACTTTATCCATATTGTCCGCTATTCAAAAATAGCAGATCTACAAGCTCACAGTGTGTTGCTGTGAGCTTGTAGATCATATTTTGGAAACATTTGAAACATACATTTTCTTTTCTAAGGGTCTCTGGCACAAAAAAGAAGGGGGTCCACGTGGTCAAATACATATCAATTTGGGGGTCCTTGGAACGAAATAGTTTGAGAACCACTGGGCTATGGGTTCACCCGACACACTCAGTTGACGATTTAATTATCCCGTGTTCATAACGTTAATTTGAGCCGAGTTTATTTTTCGCTCAACTGCTTAGACCGAGTCCGTTTTGTTCACATTTCCCTCCCGGTAAAACAAACCAACCGGTGCGCGGACTGAAGAACACTGGTGCGGCTTTTCGGCGCGCGTAAAAAGGCACAGAAGAAAAGAGAAAGAAACCCCACGCTTTACCTTCTTACCTTCACCAGTGGAACACATCTTTACCGGCGGTCCGAGTGCATTTCCATTCCATGCGTTCCTCCTCTAACCAGGACCTTGCCGAGGCAGAGAGGAGCCTGTGTGTCGGTGGTGTCCAGGACCAGTAGTAGTAGTAGGATGGGTGGATGGAGGATGGGATGAGAGGATCATCAGACGCGCAGCGCGGCTCTATTGTGGAGATGCGCGGATGCGAGGAGGATGGAGAGCAGCTGAGACGCTGAGAGATTCACTGCATGAAACATCATGTATGTCAGTGGTTCTCAGACGTTTTCATTTCAAGGACCCCCCAAATATTTTGTGCCAGGGATTTGTGTTGTTAAAATCTTTTCTTAAAAAAAAAAAAAAGACCGATCTATTAGCCTACCCACAACTAATTGCATTGTGAGATGTAGACAATCTATTTTCAAATAGCCGATGTATAGGGTTAAAGTAGTTAACCACCACTTAAACCCCAAATATGGGTAACTGGAGTCCCTCAGGGCTCAATACTAGTGTGTTTTCTGTTTTCTGCTATTGTGGGGAAAGCTTTAGCTGAAAACAGCCGATCGAAAAGCTCACAATGCGACGCAATAAGGCGTCTCGTTGTGAGCTTGTCAATCTGCTATTTTCATGAAAGCTTTCCCCACTATACCAATGCTGAGGTAGGTGGTTAAACCGATTTAGATGCTATTAACTAATTATGCCTCGGACCCCACTTTGAAAACCACTGATGTTAAGGCTTACATAATACATTTATGTTTATGTTATGTTGTGTTTATTTTATTTAACATGGCCATCACAATCACATTGGACGAACCAGATCACCAGATGCTTTGCTTAAACTAAAGTGTTATAGCAGAACGCTATAACACCTGTGCACAGGAGGCTTTTCTAAATAGAAACACTAATCTATAACCCAGTTTCACTGTGTTCTGATCAATTGCAATAACCTATGTGCTAATAATTTGAATATAACAACTACAACTTCATGTTCTTCATTTCTCACAAATGAAACTTGCTTCATGCTTACTGGAGGATGGACCCTGACCATTTGAGTGACCCCATGGCCTTTCCTCTAGGAGGCTCTAGCACCACCCTCAGGCCCAAATCTCAACTTGTCCCCCAATTTTATCCCCACTAGTTTTAAGACTCTTACACACCCAATGTTCAACAAATGCACAGGGTAGCTAATGCAGGGGCCGTGCCTAGCACGTAGCACCTGTTATGAATTGCAGACAGGTGGGAAGGGGCTCTATCAATTAAGTCATTTCTGGTGTAAGGCAGACATGGAAGAGAGTCTTCTTTATTGTCTCCGCCAGGCCGAAAGGCATGGCCAAGGCTATGTTTTGTTAACCTGACTCTACCAGATGGGGGCGGTATTGAGTAACTACGTTCCTAAGCTGTGAAACAAATGTGTGAAGCAGATTTTCGGATCTGGCTGTGTCAGGTTAATGTTTTGTACCCTGACTGTACGTCAGTCCGTCTGTCCTTCCGTCCGTCCGTCCGTGTGTGTGTGTGTGTGTGTGTGTGTGTGTGTGTGTGTGTGTGTGTGTGTGTGTGTGTGTGTGTGTGTGTGTGTGTGTGTGTGTGTGTGTGTGTGTGTGTGTGTGTGTGTGTGTGTGTGTGTGTGTGACCAGCTAATCTCCGGCACTGTTGAGCCGTTTGCAGCAAAACTCCCTGGATGTCAGAGCAAATCGACTTGTTATAGCAGATTTTTGCAAAACAACTTTTTTGACAGTACTTTTGTCCAAACACCACACAAATCAGTACACAGTCTCTATAGTCATTAAACGAAACTGGTCTTTCAGATGTTTCATATTCCATCCTGATTGGCTATTATTGACTTCCAAGTTTGCAGGAATGCTCCGTTTCAAACAAAATGCCTCAAATCACAAACACAGTGTGCAATTTAGGTGAAATTTTGCACGCACATTCCCACTAGGCAGAGGAAGAAATGCCATTAGCCTCATGGTGGCGCTAAAACAGGCCGATTCGTTTTCTACCTATAACTGCACCAATCTGTGTAATCTTTGTATTTTCACTCCTTAGAGGCCAAGGAAAAACCCTGCATTTTCACATCTGCCTTTTATAGCGCCACCAGGAGACGCTATTAAAAAAATGGTATTACTCCTTCAGATTTAATCCAAATTTCACACAAATCGGTGCACATGATCTCTATTGTCATGTGAATCAAGACAGATCTGTTTGATTTTTCATATTCCATCCTGATTGGCGAATACCGAACATTGCTGGCACACAATAACCTACCTGACCTGGCAGAGACCTGTGCTCCGAGGAGCACTTTTTCTAGTATTGGAAATGCTTCTCTTCATCCAACTGCTGCATTGGTAAAACCAGAGAATAATATTCTCCATTATGTGCTCTTGACCTTTTGAAATGGATGCACACTGTACCATCATCTTTTAAAATCTATTCCTTTTCTGCAGTGATGGAGAATGTATAAAAGTGTGCATTCTTCCATTGGATTCTTAATACCCCGCCGGAGCAACTTTCACTTCGCTGTCCCCGTGTGGATTAGCTGTTCATAACCACTGATGGCCCTCAAGGCAGACATTTCTGCATGTTTGCTATTTAAACAAAGAGCTTGCGTATGCCATAACCTTACGTTAGCATATACTGTACAGTACATGCATTGCACATACATAACAAGCTGTAGGGCCCTTGGGGCACGTCTATTGGCATGAAGCATGCATCGGACAGTCAAATTGACAATTTCCCAAAGTGCAGTGGAAATTGTTTACTTGCCTGCGTGTGTTCGGTGTTTCGGAGACTCGCCGTGCACCGATGTGGGAGGAGAGTACTCTGATTTTAGTGTTAAGAAGGACCACGATCTGCACCATCTGTCTCCCGATATGGGGTAGCCTATATCTGCAGACCTGGAGCAGGCAGATATATGGCCCTGGCACATATACGGCCCAGGCAGTTTCACGACCCAGACCAAAAATAACCATATAGCAGACTGAAAATAACCATATTAACAGACTGAAAATAACCATATTGAAAGCCGGCAAATGTGCCGTCCGAGTTGGGAAGCCATGGTGGACATAATAGGTGAACACCTGTTTGGAAATTGCACATAAAATGCAGGACGTTGAGTGAAACAAAACAAGCGCTCACCCACCCCCGTGACGACCATAAATGACTATAGGGAAAGGCCATAGTGACGTCAGAGTTAAGCTTCGGGGTTAACTCCGCCCACTTTCAACGCCATTTTCCTGGCTGACTAGTTTGACGCTTAGTAACGCCCGTCTGTATAGTTCTGTGCTTCTTGTCTAGCAAGCAGCAAGTTTTCGTGACGTGGTGTGCAGACTTGTATACATGATCTTCTATCTCTAACTTGTCTGTCACTCTAATTTAGCAATGGTACGAATGTGCTGCATTGTCGGATGCAATAGCAAGTGTTCAGACGTTGGAGTTAGTTAAAATGCACGTATTTCCAACTTGGAAGCAAAACTACGGGGATCAGATGTCGGAGATATCAAATAAACGTTGTATGGCTTGGGTGTCAGTGACATCAGATAACATAACCTTCAACAACATTCCAAAACACATGTAGGCTCTCTACCTGTGCTCAAACGAGCATGACAGCACAGAATCAAAATATAAACATCTGTTGAGCAGAGCAGAGCTATTGGCTAGGCTAGCAGTTACATGGGAGGTTTGCGGCTGTAGTAGTTAAATCTGGCATTACATTTGTTTTACTTTATTTAAGTATTTACTTATCGAATATCGTAAATACATTGAGATTGAGCTAACGGTTAAGTTTTGTTTCTATGTGTCCAGTCTGAGAAAAGTTGTCTATAGCAGTGGTTCTCAAACTTTTTCATGTCAAGGACCCCCTAATTGACACTTATTACCCCGCGGACCCCCATTTGAAAAGATAAGCCAGGGACCCCCATAAGAGAAGGTTTTTACGGCTCTCTAGCAGTGATTCTCAACCATTTTGATTTCAAGGACCCCCAGTTTGACATGCATTAGGCTACGGACCCCCATTTA
Organism: Gymnoscopelus microlampas; assembly: GCF_963454915.1. NCBI lineage: Eukaryota > Metazoa > Chordata > Actinopteri > Myctophiformes > Myctophidae > Gymnoscopelus > Gymnoscopelus microlampas. The sequence goes on from NC_139943.1 coordinate 32,924,964, forward strand.
ATGGCATTTATACCTCTGGGACCCCAATTCACATTGTAAAACCAATGTTAATTTAACTCTGAGAGTGTACAAATGGAACCAAATGGACCCTAACGGGTCCATTTGGTTCCATTTGTACACTCTCAGAGTTACAGACCCATAAGGGTCCATTTGGTTCCTGTCCATCATTTAGCTGGGGACCCCCTGGAACCCCCTCAAGTACCCCTGGGGGTCCCCGGACCCCACTTTGAGAACCAATGGTCTATAGTATGGCTCACGGGGGCTGAGTATAATAGGGACTCTTGTCTGTCTGTCAGACGGACCTGCAATATGAATGCATTTTTATATGTTTTATTTTGATGGTAACTGTTGTATAATCGCAATATTTCACTCGAGGGTGGTGTGCTTTATCATATTATTGACACAGTGCTTACTTATTTATAACTCGTCACAGTGAGTGAGGACAGCAGTGGTAGAAAAAGTACTCAAATGTTTTACTCGATTAAAAGTATCAATACTGCAATGTTGAAATACTCTGTTACAAACAAAAGTCTGGAATAAAAAAATGACTTGAGTAAAAGTACAAAAGTATTGGTATCAAAATGTACTTAAAGTACCAAAAGTAGAAAGTACTCATTATGTAGAACAGTGTTTCTCAAACTTTTTTGACTTCTGTACCCCCTTTCCCTGCTTTCTGAATCCAAGTACCCCATTTATAAGACTACTGCATACATAGAAAATATTGACATCAAAAATCAAATTTTTATGTCAATAGGTGGTGCAAATAAGTAGATACTTTCTACTCAGTAACAGTTGTGCTATAAAGTTTTTGATTTTGTTTGGTTTAAAACTTTACAGATCATTAGGTTCACACAAGTTTCTTTATGTTTCATAGTTAAACATAATCTTTTTGTCTTTCTTTCATTTTCCACTTTCTTTCTCGTACCCCCTATAGTACCTCCGAGTAACCCTAGGGGTACATGTAGCCCCATTTGAGAAACACTGATGTAGAATGTCCAATTTATAAAAATCTTTTGAAAATAGCAGATCTACAAGCTCACAATGTGTTGCATCTCGACGCATTGTGAGCTTATAGATCGGCTGCTGAAATATATATATATATATATATATATATATATATATATATATATATATATATATATATATATATTTTATATATATATTTTATATATATTATATTAATGTATGTTCAGTAATAATAATCAAAATCTACAAAGTAACTAGTAACTAAAGTTTTCAAATAATTGTAGTGGAGTAGAAGTACAAGTATTGAAAATTGGAAATACTCCAGTAAAGTAAAAATACCTCAAAATTGTACTTAAGTACAGTACTTGAGTAAATGTATTTAGTTACTTTATACCCCTGCTTCTCAGCAGGGCCATGAAACTGCCTGGGCCGTAGATCTGTTTGTGCTCCAGGTCTGCAGACTGCCCTTCTTGGACAGCCAGCATATACAGAGGCACACACTTGTCTGTTGTGCTATTTATGTCACTTAGGTGGTGGAGGCGCAGTGGTGCACCCAGATGGAGACCTCCAAAAATGCAAAATCACACACAGCCACTTCATATATTATTCATGTCTGTTTAACTTAGATATAAATTCCTCAAGCTTTTAGTAAGAGGAAGTTTTTGCATTCTAACCCATGCACATGTGGCAACAGTTAGCCACTTAAAATCTTATTAACGCTTACGCTATTTGTAACGGAAATACAATTTATATTCCCTTTAGGCTATCGATTTATCGATTATTGATTATGCATTTAGTATTTATCTTGCTTCAGTTATATTAATATATGTATATACATATATATGTACGCTGATTTGTCTGAATGTAATGTCACAAGAGAAGTAAATTAGTCTGATAATATGTATTATGAGTTTAGTACACCCTCAGTGTACTTATTAAGCAGCAGGCTCACACAGCAAGGTCAAATAGCTATTCCTAGGCAAGCGGCAGACCTAGACAGCAAGACGACGAGTTATAAGGTTTTATGAACGCAAGGAGAATGTTTCTCGTATCGGGCGTCAGTATGCTGGCTAGGGCAGTGACTATGGCTTCGGCATATATAGCAGTGGGCCTTCCATTCTCAGTCGATGAGAATGGAACACATGTTTATAGTTGGTCAGGGTAGTGTCGCCGCTCTTGGACGCTGAGCGTTGAGCAGCACATTTCATAGTCAGGCAGAATTGACCTTCCATACTCAAGTGCTGAGAAAACATATTTTGGTCAGACAGAAGAATGTCAGTCCTCAGTGTTATCCTAACAATGTGTATGTATCCTTGTAGAATCTGTATTTAAGCTGCCCCAACATACAGATCTGTGTCAGACTCCCGTTGCCTTCTGAGACAACCGGACCCTGTCCACCTTTCCCTTCCTCCATGTCCGTCCATCCCTTTTCCCTCTCCCTCTCTGTTCTTTATTATTATTCTCATCATTATATTGCATAGGAATTATTGTTATATTATTGTCATCTGTTGTATTTAATACATCTACTGAAACCATATTTCAGTATTAACACTTCATTCTCTCACCGAGGAATTATTGAATTTCTACAACACTATTTTTGCTAAATGTTCGGCTATTTTCACCTAATGTTCGCCTATTACTGTTTAGCATGCCCAGAATAGGGTGGTTAAATGAATAAATATCCATGTAGGTTTCTCCTTCATAAAAGGCTTACTGATTGGTCAAGTAGATAGATTATGCATACTGCCAGGTTCCGTTCGGATCATTGCCAGCCAGACATCCTAATTTTACCTCATCTGCTCTTGGCAGTCTGAGGGGCTGTAGATTGGTTGTTGACGACTCTGCACCTCCCTCCTAAGGACATCAGTTTGGTCATGGGAGAAATTACAGTTCTGGGCCTTTTCTTTCATGACACTGTGAAAACTAATATAGCCAATCTACAAGCTTACAACGCTAGATTGGTGCTTTAAGGGCATAGGGATGAATCTTGCATACTTTTATTTCTGTAAACTGAATTACCGTAGTAGACTAGCCTCTGGTCACCCTAAATCATACAAGCTGGCTTTTCGAGGCTAATCTATGGCCAAATGTGCCGGATGCAGCTTTTAGCTTTACCTCCACACATTATGCTGTTGATCTGTTTTGACTACTACATCTTACTATGAAACCAATTAGTGTCTTATAACCCCATAAATGGCAGGACATTCGTTGTACGGTGGCTTCGTTGTGATGACAAGCTCACAACGTGTCAGGAGTTTGTAGATCTACTATTTTCCAAAATATGAAACTTAAAAATCTTTTGAAAATGTTTGCCTTTAATGACATGCCCAAAATATCGACGCCAGGTTGAAAGTGTTTAATTCATGGTATCCGATACTATGATCAAAAACGAATAATTCCATAATGATGTTCTTATGACACATACTAATTGTCCAGCGTGAGAATCCACCTGGACATTTTGTTCACAAACACAAATGGGTGAAAATAATATTACCCCGACCTTTTTGGTCGGGGTAATATTATTAGTAGGCTAGCTAGTGTATATAATGCATTAAGTCCTACTTACATTATTTCTGGCCTTACTTCCACGTGGATGCAGTCTGATAATAATAGTGTATCTAAACTGCCAGGCTCTAGAGAACTGTACCCACTACTTACCTCTGTAATGGAGCGGCAACAGAGAATTTCTCTCCATGTCAGAAGACACACATACACACACACACACACACACACACACACACACACACACACACACACACACACACACACACACACACACACACACTCACGCTCTCCCACTACTTACCTCTGTAATGGAGCGGCAACAGAGAATTTCTCTCCATGTCAGAAGACACACATACACACACACACACACACACACACACACACACACACACACACACACACACACACACACACACACACACACACACACACACACTCACGCTCTCTCTCTCTCACACACACGCGCACGTGCACGCGTACACACACGCCACACATACACACACAAGTTTAAATCACTATGCGTGTGAGGACATCAACATTTTAGGATAGTGAGTTTATGAATGCAATTTTATATTATTTGAAATTTTTAACCCTAACCCTGAAGGCGAAAACAATGTGAAGACCAGGAAAATGATCCTCACAATGTCTAGCCCTCAAAATCTATTATACTTGTGGGGACATTGGGCACTCACAGGTATATTAATACAGGTACCCACACACACAGGCAGTCTCCTTGTGACACAATGACCTCTATTTTTCTTCATTCTGGTGTGGATGAGAGCTATCATCGTCCAGTGTTGCTCACTGGAAGCTGGGCTCACCCTGCTGTCTCCTATATGTGGGGGGAAGGGTCCCATCTCATTGCCCCCAGGGGTTACTTTGGGGTCAGACTTAACCGGTGACAGCTCCATTACTCCGGAGGATAGAGTCGATTCCCTTAACAGTGTTTCAGATTTATCTCCCGGTGTGACAAAGTCACATTGGTAGTAGTGAGACTCCTCTGGGTTCTACAGTTCCAAGAGTAGCAGAACAGGACAGTTGTCTATTGCATTTTGATATTTCCTCCACATCTCAGCTTTCATCTGAATTCCACCACTTGGCACACTTGATTAGCTGCCAAAGCACACGTGAACCCTTCTGCCCTACATCTGAGGATAATTTGTTGTTCCAATAGAGCTCTCAAACTTTCCTGCCCTTTCATGACCCTTATTTCAACCTTTGTGGCAGCACAAGTAAACATACCAAAACAAAGGCAGGCTGGAGAGGAACTGGAACGCCGGCATCCACCAACATAGATCTGGGGCAATGTATTATAGTCTTGATACAGAGCTGCAGAAGATTCACTGCCAAAGGTGTCCTGTACCAGCAGTGAGCACACACAAAGGAGGACGAGCTGCCAAGAAAACTCAGTGAGTGATGTACGAGTGTCCTGCCCTCTATTCTTCTCTTTGGTACCCACTATCCCTGCCTACCCACAGCACTGACCCTCACCTCCAACCTGACACCCCCACAACACTAGTCTCGCGTTGCTAGACGATCTAAGATCTCTGCCTACCGACCATCTAAAATTAATTTGCGTGGAGCATATATGAGAGAAGTAGACTTGCCCTTGAATTCATAGAAGAAATAGCAATCTCTCCAAGTAGAGTTGAACACTTGATTTTCCTCGACAAGCTTTCTTTTCATGGACAGCATTTTTAATCACAGCAGCATCGTCTCTTCTTCTCAGTCCTCAGTTTACAGGTGAATGGTGAAACTTGGGTACCTGAGCCCTGTGTTCATGCTGTGAATGACGACGTAAATGAGGACACCCATGGTGAAACTAATGCTAATTACAAGTGGCCAGGGGTCGCTATTGATCTCTCGCCGCTATGGTGAAACTAAGTATGAGCTCATTCCGAGCGTCAAGGCCACGGCCATGACTGGCTAATGGCTATTGTTCTCTCTCGTCATAGAAGCAGGTAGGCTACAGTTAGCGGTGCGAGAGAGAGAGCGGCCTACAACGAGGAGCGTGGGGGGGGGGTATGTAGTATAATTTTATTTTTCTGAGAATTATGTTGCGGCCGCAGTGGACCTCTTTCAGAGCCCTCTGGCACTGTTGGACCGATCAGTGTGAAACTGTGCATGCACACCCCCTGGAGGCCAGAGCAGAACCTCTGCCCCAGATTTGTCGATAGCGCCACCGAGAGCGCCACCAGGAGGCCGATTTTAAAAAAAATAAAAAATCCTACAGATATTGTCTGAACATCTAAAGTTTGCAGGAGTGGTCCCTTTTGAACAAAATGCGTCAAATCATGAACACAGCGTCGCCGTGAAACTTCACATTGGCCTGGTATAGCGCCACCAGTAGGCATATTTTTGCACAAAAATCTTTTGCTATTACTCCTACATATTTTGTCCAAACATTACGCAAATCGGTACACATTATCTCTGTAGTCATGTCATCAAGACGGACCTGTCCGATTTTTCACATTTCATCCTTATTGGCTAAGATTGACATCTACTACCTGGCCTGAACTGGCCGACGAGCACATTTTTCTAGTTAATTATATTTTTGTGTCTAGAGAGTATGTTTTGCACCCTGTCCGTGTGTCCGTCCGTCCGTCCGTCCGTGTGTCCTTCTGTCTGTGATCAGCTGTTCGCCGGCACCGTTGGCCCGGTCACTGCGGAACTGTGAACACACACTCCTTGGATGCCAATTCAGAACCTCTGGCCCGAATTTTTCAGATAGGCCTGTTATAGCGCCATCAGGAGGCCGATTTGTGCAAAACACATTTTTTGATACTACTCCTACAGATTTTGTCCAAACATCACACAGGTACACAGTACCTCTATAGTCATGTGATGAACACAGATCTGTCCGATTTCCCATATTCCATCCTGATTGCCTAAGATTGGCTTCCAAAGTTAGCAGGATTGGTTCGTTTTGAACAAAATGCCTCAAATCACGCAGCATGCAATTTCAGTGACATTTTGCACGCACATTCCCACTAGGCCGAGGAAGAAATAACACCCTTTTATTGGCCTTTTATAGCGCCACCAGCAGGTCTAATTTAGCAAAACACAGAGCAGCAAATGCAGTGTCCGATTGCCGTGAAAGGCCTAAGAAGAAATGCCATCCTTTTCACATTGGCCTATTATAGCTTCACCAGGAGGCCACAATAACGTACCTGACCTGGCGGAGACCTGTGAATGGTGAAACTTGGGTACCTGAGCCCTGTGTTCATGCTGTGAATGACGACGTAAATGAGGACACCCATGGTGAAACTAATGCTAATTACAAGTGGCCAGGGGTCGCTATTGATCTCTCGCCGCTATGGTGAAACTAAGTATGAGCTCATTCCGAGCGTCAAGGCCACGGCCATGACTGGCTAATGGCTATTGTTCTCTCTCGGTCTCAGGTCTAATTTAGCAAAACACAGAGCAGCAAATGCAGTGTCCGATTGCCGTGAAAGGCCTAAGAAGAAATGCCATCCTTTTCACATTAGCCTATTATAGCTTCACCAGGAGGCCACAATAACGTACCTGACCTGGCGGAGACCTGTGCTCCGAGGAGCACTTTTTCGAGTTTATTCTCCAATTGTTTCCACCCAACAATGGAGGTTATTTGACTCTCAACAGTTTCTAGATGACCAAAGTGTTCGTTTACTGGCTTCAACTCTATCACACTGACCCTCACCTCCACGCATCCTGACACCCCCACAACTCTGACCCTCACCTCCATGTATCCTATACAGTAATTATACACACAGTTGATCACACCACCACCACCCACATGCTTATACATGTATTGCAAAAAGTATTCACATTTTTCATGTAAGTAAAAATATCAATACTGCAATGTTGAAATACTCTGTCCAGAATTGTACATTTACTTGAGCAAAAGTACAAAAGTATTGGTATCAAAATAAAGTACCAAAAGTAGAAAGTACTCATTAGGCAGAATGCCCCATTTCACAAGTTTTCAATTGTATAAATGTATCAACATCTTTTGAAAATAGCAGATCTACAAGCTCACAATGTGTCGCATCGCGACGCATTGTAGCTTGTAGCTCTTATAGCTTCGGCTATTTTCAAATGGCCGAAATGTATATAGGGCTGAAGTGGTTACTGTATGTTTTGTAATAATAATCAAAAAGTAATCAAAAAAATCAAAGTAACTAGTAACTAAAGTTTTCAAATAATTGTAGTGGAGTAAAAGTACAATATTTGGCTCTGAGATCAGATGTAGTGGAATAGAAGTAAAAGTATTGAAAATTGGAAACAAAAAAGAAAATCCTCAAACGTGTACTTAAGTACAGTACTTGAGTATATGTCCTACTTTACACCACTGCTCACAGTCATACAACACACAATGAATTGCATGCCTCCTTTCATTCTTCTCTCCCAGAACAATCAGGATCTAATCACATGTCCACCCAATCTCTCTGTTCCACCCTATATCCGATCTTTGACACAACAGCAATCTTTCATCATACTGTGCATAGAACTGCTGCTCTGAAATCTCTCCATTTTTTCTGAAAAGCCCAACCTTGCATCATTAGCACGTAGGCTGCATTTCTCTATATGTGGGCTTGCTTGGCAACTTCACCCTCACCCTTTCTTTGCGATGCGATCCATCAGGCACATTATCTGTCAATCCGACTGTGCAAAAGGAAAGAGTATCTCAAATGGCTTATCTAAAGTAGGAATTGTATCTGCAAGGTGAAGTTGGTTTCTCTGTACGCTCCATCTCATTCAGCTGAGTGAAAAGCAGTCCTGTGCTTGGAACCTGTGCTTGCAATGATGCAATAAGCAGGTGAAAGGAAATCTCATTTTATCCGGATAGTATGCCAACAGAGACAGCTAAATTTGATTCAGCAAACAACAAGCACAGGGCACACAGGCAAACCTCCTCTGTATTTCACTCATGACCTATGAGAATTCCTCCAAACTTATTGGCGCTCGGACAGAAATGACACAATGTCAATAACACCATCACGATTATTACAAAGGCAAGGCAAGGCCAAATTTTTATTTGTATAGCACATTTCATACACAAATACAATTCAAGGTGCTTTACAGGCACAAGAAGACATTTAAAGACATAAAGACATTTTCAAAGCATAACAATACAGAAATACTGATAAATAATGAAATAATGATAATAAAATAGGCATAACAAAATAATAATCATGGTTATTCATCAGGAGGGTTAGGGTATACGACACATTTTCAGCTTTTGGTGGTTTAAATCTCCATCCTGCTGTGATTATGGTTCCTATTAATAATTGTAAGTGTATGCTTGTATAGCCTATGTTTCATGCATAGATATCATGTTTTTCTATTGGCCTAAATCCTCATTGACCATACTCTAGGAAGGCTTATACTTGTCACCAGCCCTCTGCCCGTCAACATGGCAGTTTAAGCCTAATCTCTCTAGACCATTCACAGGAGGGCATGGCTGAATGGAACAATACTGACCCCAATCAGTTTACAGTCTCCAACACAGTTTTTGAATCTGCCTGATTGCCTGTTATCTGGATGAGAGAGCCTCCAACCCAGCTCGTCTCATTTGTCTTCCTGTTGGCCATTTAAGGGGAGCAGGATCATCTGGAATGAATATATCTAACCCCCCGCAATGATCCCATCACCAGCTGCTATCCATGAACACTCCAAATAATAATGGAGGACAGCGACTTTAAAGCCAGTCAGCCGTCATCTGATACCCACTGAACAGCGGTCTGCAGCACACCGCCTGATCACATAGTCTTCATTATAGTGCCAGACCGATATATCTGCCATTATTAGACTTTTTCAACAACATCAGTATCAACAGTTACGCAGACAACGTGCCCCAGTTTTAACAACTTTCAATCTGGCCTCCCTATTTTGGACATGTCATTATACTGTACATATGAAAATGTTCAGAAGTAACAGATCTACAAGTGCAAAACTTTTTTTGTACAAAATGTTGGTCAAAACATCTGTTACCGGTAGTCTAGGACTCTCCAAAATGAACATCATTGTACCCAAAAATCTGGCATCAGTCTAGGCTCTTGTCTTCATCTATTAATACGAGGCTGGACTGGTTGCAGCTGAGGTTTAGTGGCACAGAAAGGAAGGTGACATCAGAGAGATGCGCAGGGAGAAGGCAGGGAAAGAGATGAAAGAAGAACGAGAGAGAGAGAGAGAGAGAGAGAGTAGTAAAAGTAGCAATACCATAATATAAGTACAAGTCTTGTATTCAAAAAGTAAAAGTCCAAAAGTATTGACGTCAACATATACTTACAGTACCAAAGCAAGGAGAAGGCAGGGGGAAAAGATGAAAGAAGAATGCAAGGCAGGGAGGGAGAGTGAGAGAGAGAGAGAGAGAGAGAGAGAGAGAGAGAGAGAGAGAGAGAGTGTGTGTGTGTGTGTGTGTGTGTGTGTGTGTGTGTGTGTGTGTGTGTGTGTGTGTGTGTGTGTGTGTGTGTGTGTGTGTGTGTGTGTGTGTGTGTGTGTGTGAGGGGAAAAGACTCAGGAAGCAAGAGTGAGAGAGAGTGTGTGTGTGGTGTGTGCGTGTGAGGGGAAAAGACTCAGGGAGGAGAGAATGAGATTTGGCAGGGGAGGATGAGAGCGTGAGTTTACACAGACATACGCCATCTGTGCATCCAAGGTGTGGCTGGTATTTGCTCGTGTGCACCGTGCATGTCTCTGTGTGATTGTTTTTGAATGAAAGGTCTCTTGAATATAGATGGTCTTATTTGTACTCCCCCGACTGCGGAGATCCTTTTCCCCGATTTTCTGCTTTAATTTAACTGCATCCTCACATGAATGAACACGTCTGTCGTTTTGTTGTTGGACCCTACTGTGTTCAAAAACCCTGCTTCAGAGCAAAGAGCATGAATTATCTGCTGTGTGTATGAGGCCACGGAGTGAGATCACAACTTTCCGCCCCCCCCCCCCCCCCCCCTTTTTTTTTTGTTTTCATTTCGCACGAAAAGATCACTCTAGTCCTGGCACCTCATGAAGACATTTATTGGAAGTTTCGTGTGTGTGTCTGTGATGCCCCGTTCGTTGAGTGACATAGACAGAAGATTCCCCTCGTCCAACCGGTCCCTAACCAATCTTTGTTCCAGGAAGGTTCTTCAACAAGCATTCCACAATGACACATTGTGCGTTCACGCGCACACACACACGCGCACACATGCACGCACGCACACACACACACACACACACACACACACACACACACACACACACACACACACACACACACACACACACACACACACACACACACACACACACACACACACACACACACACACACAGCACGCACGCACATTAACACCCACACACATAGAATAATAGGCAAACTAAAAGTTTGGCATAGTTTGCTCGTGAAACATAAAAACAAATGACGGCATGGGGTTCTGAAGAAAATTATTACTTATCATGACATGTCATCACCAACCCCTGAGTCATACTTATAGTTGCATGCCGGTGTGGCGCACCGAAAATAGCAGATCTACAAGCTCAAACCCATTGCACTGTGATGTGTCGCAAGCTTGTTGGTCGGCTATTTTCGGAGCACGGCACGGTGTGGAACCTAGTATAAATCAGGCATAACTGTTTCATCACTGAGGGAGTTAATGTTCTACAGTCTGACAGAAAACCATTCTCCCGGAATCTCAGCTTCTTCCTGCCACAGCCTATTTCTTTAGCTCATGGACTTGATAGAATCAAAAGGTACTGAAGGCCGATAAGGCTTTCAGAGGGAAGTGAGTTTATTGAGAGTCCTGATAGGTAGTGGTCTCGGCTCTATTGCCCCCTGGGAAACAACAGACATAAATCCCTGCGTGGCTGCGGGGCTAACCTGACACCTCCACATCTGGCAGGTCACTATTTGGGATGGACGACAGCCTCAAGTGCTTCTACTCGTCCCGGTTTGACTTATTTTTGTCTCTCGCCAGCAGCGTCTCAGCAGAGGAGCTCCATCAGTGGGGTTCTCTGGTGCATAATTGGGGCCATTAGCAAAGAGCATCACACACTCTCCAGGCAGTAACTCCAGACAGGAGCGGCAGTGAGACAACCTCCTCTCTCTCTCTCTCTCTCTCTCTCTCTCTCTCTCTCTCTCTCTCTCTCTCTCTCTCTCTCTCTCTGTCTCTCTCTCTCTCTCCCCCTCTCTCTCTCTCTCTCTCTCTCCCCCCCCCTCCCCTCCTGTTTCCCACTCACACGGCTCACAGCATTACATTTTGCCGGAGTAATGGGCCAAATTACAGCAGATCGGACCACAGCATGCAGGCCCAGCTATACCGCCAGGGATCACAGAGCAGACATGCTGATTCTACAGTACATGCTCCCCTGATCATAGAGGGAGCCGCCTTGGCAGAGGGAGGCCATTACATCTGTTGATACTTTGTAGATTAGTAGAAATCGTGTCTTCTTCCTCGTGCTTTGGCTGTGTTCTCTTTGTTTTAATACTAAGCGCCAGCTCTCCAAATAAGGACTCGTGAGTCATTGACAATAAATGTAGCAGGGGCCGGCACTCTGTTGAGAGTGCAACGATCGATACTTTGTTGATTGTAATGGCAATAGGGAAAGGGACCCCTGTGTGTGTGCGTGCGTGTGTTCACATGTGTCAGAGTTGTTGGCTAATATGTAAATTAGAATTCTGGTCATGTGCCAGATGTGCTCCTGAGGATGTTGTGTGGGTCCACGTGAACAAAAGGGGCTTTGAGTAAACACTTGAGCTGGCATAATTCCCCACATGATTTCATTGATTAGTGTTGAATATCCAGTTATGCTGCTGATTGAGCTTAATCACTGCCAGTGTCTTTGTTCCTGTTATAGTCCTGTAATGGCTCAGATTGGACGTGTTAATCCATTTATACTCACTCTGCCTAACAAAGGAAAGGAAGGCTGTTACTGGATGTCCTACATCTCTGAGGTATGCTACTTTATGTATCTGCCCTGTGCTACACTGTTCTGTCAGGCCTCTCTGGTCCATTCTGTGTGACTGAGCCCATTCTTAATTAGGCATGAGAACACAGAGCAGCTGCTACTCTCCCACATCTGTGCACCCATCAATCTATATTTATGATACCAGCTTTGCACGCAGTGGTGTTATGTATGTAAAGTAGCCTGTAATCTCTGTCTGTCTGTCGGTCGGTCGGTCGGTCGGTCGGACTGTCTGTCTGTCTGTCTGTCTGTCTGTCTGTCTGTCTGTCGGACTGTCGGACTGTCTGTCTGTCTGTGTACCTTCCTGTGAAATGAAAACGTCTAAGTGTATGATTATGTAGCCTAAATCTTTCTTTCTCTTTCTGCCTCTCTCCCTCTTCCCATCTTGCTCTTATTCTCTCTCATCTATCTCCTGTGATTTCCCTCATAAATAAAAAGAAAGACAGGTGAACAGCTAAACCAAAAAACATTTTAGCTGCAACAACAGAAACTCTGAATAAACCATGTAACTGTCCTAAAGAGTCAAATTATTTTTTGATTTAATTCTCAAAGAGTATGTTATATAAGCACTCTGGATTTCACAGGAGCGGCAAGTGGCTCAGGAGGTAGAGTGGCCGTCTTGAAATCAGAAGGTTCTCGGTTTAATCCCAGACTCGCTGCGTGTCAAACTGTCCTTGAGTGAGACACTGAACCCCTAAGTGCTCCTGATGATCAGGTTGATATGCCTTGCATGGTTTTCCTCCACAGTCGGTGTGCGAAAGTGTGTGTGATTGGGTGAATGTAATGCACACATTGTAAGGCACTTTGGATAAAGGTGCTATATAAATTCACCATTTAAATGCACCATTAACTGTGTACTGTTCCAGGCAGGCCACTGTATCAAGCTGTGAATTCTTTCTCAAATCTATATATGAAAATGTTGCTCCAGAGCTATATTTATGTCCTCTTGGGATGGCTTTTCCCCCCTTGAGTTTATTATCACGTGATCTGTCTTTATGCGTACGTGACCATCGTACACATTAATGAAGTTATCTTATATTACATTGGCTACTTATCTTATAATGACATATATAATACATACTCATTTTTCTAAAGGAATGGAAAGATGGAAATGATGTGAATTGTCAACCATCGAGCCGTAGTCTCTCAGAATATTATTTAATCCTATTTTCAAGGTCACACAATTTTTCTTTCTCAATTTTGCTCCTCAATTCAGTCACCGCCAATTCCCCCATGTGTACTGCAGTCCCTGTTGCTGCCAACCCCCACTGTTGGTCTGGGGAGGGTGTAAACAACCACATGTCTCCTCTGATACACACACAGAGTCACCAGCCTCTTCTTTTCTCCTGACATTGAGCAGTTTCACCGAGAGAACATAACGTGTGTGGAGGTTCACAACCCCCACGCACAATCCCCTGCTGGCTGCCAACCCATGAACACTGCCAAGTTGTGTTCGTTGGAGTGAAGACTAAGGCCACGTCCACACTAATACATTTTCATTTTGAAATGGCTTTTTAAAATGAAGACAATCTCTGTCCATACCAGAATTGTAGCACTGTTTCAGAAATAATCTCTGTTCATACTAACATGCATTAAAATGCATTATTTGACATTTGACAACGTCCCTGAAATAATATGTCGGACAACGCTTATGCATTCAAGAGGTGTTTCACCTTTTTGTTGAGGTAGTCTGGGGTTTTAGCTAGGAGTTGCTTTACTTCAATGTATGCAGTAAATTGCTCATGAGCATTGTGGCGTATACCGTGTGTTTGGTAGAAGTTGACGACAAGATCTTTCACCTCAGGCTCTGTACGCAGTGTTTTGATGTAGTCTGGACCCAGGAAGATGGTGATGGCCTTACAGACTTGTCAGATGATGACTAAAACACCTTGTTTGGATAGTCCAAATGCATTTGCTGTTTTCCTGAGTCTTCACTCATCACTCAGGTAATACAACGTGCACTGAGTGCTACCTTTATAAGTATACATACACGGGCGCCCTCATTTTTGTTGTTGCTCTTTCCACATGTGGTTTCTCACCATTCATCAGGAAGTGGAACCACGACTATATCAAATTATACCACAAGGTACTGGTTTTCCCGACCTCACCCAAAAAACGTCTGGCACTCTATGTAGGGCTGTTGTCGTAAATAATAGCCTGCCCCCTGCACCTGTAGCATTATAAAATGCAGAATTTAACTGCACAAAATCTGCTAGCACGTCAGAAATGCCTGTCATTTGTTTTCCATGTTAAATTAACCGCTGGTAGACCAAAGTTTTCCAAAATTCTATAATAATCTGGATTATGATATATCTTGTGTGGGGCTGGCACTACAGAAAAGCTCATGGGGTCCCTCAAATCATTAGGGTTCATCCTCCGGTGAGCATGAACGCGGTCAGCTAATTTCATGGCAATCTACCCATTCGATCTTGTGTTCAAGTGGGGATATTGGGATACGGTTGACACTAGAGAAAATGTCAAAATTCGTACAGTTCATCCTCCGGGGAGTATGAAGGTTCACGGCAAAGCCCATGGCAATCGAGCCAGTAGCTTCCGAGATATGTTGTTTGTGACCATGACCAAAGTGGTCTAAAAGGACTGACAAACCTACTACACAGTAAAGTCCAGTTTTAATTGAATTCAGAATGTAAAAATGGCAAATTCTTTCAGAGTTACATTTTACTGTGTAGAATGACCTACACTGTACGAGACTGGCCTATGTATTAAAATGAAGGCACATGTGAATATAAAGTATGGGAGGATGCATATTATTATGTCAAGTCATATTTATTTATAGCACATTTAAAAACAACAGGAGTTGACCCAGTAGCTTTTGAGATATGTTGTTTGTGACCAAAGTAGTGGGTACTAACCACATGAACCCTAGCGTCCCTATTCTTGGGCAAAGTGATTTAGTGTAGAGGTAAACTAAGTATATCATGTTTAAATGGTTTAAGTGTATTAGTGTACAATCTCTGTTGTGATTCTAAAATGCTTCAGTTGTAGAAATGGGCTGTGACAGGCCCTGTCACAGGACCTTGATACTGACTTGATCATCAGTATCATGTCAGCATCATGGTCAGTATCATGGTCAGTATCATATCAGTACCATGGTCAGTATCATGTCAGTATCATGTCAGTATCATGTCAGTATCATGGTTAGTATCATGTCAGTATCATGTCAGTATCATGGTCAGCGTCGTGGTCAGTCTCATGTCAGTATCATGTCAGTATCATGGTTAGTATCATGTCAGTATCATGTCAGTATCATGTCAGTATCATGTCAGTATCATGGTCAGTATTGTGGTCAGTCTCATGTCAGTATCATGTCAGAATCATGGTCAGTATCATGTCAGTATCATTGTCTGTATCATGACAGTATCATGACATGATAATGACCATGATACTGACAATGATACTGACCATGATATCTAGACACAAACCTAAATGAGGCTTTAGTAGCCTTACAGACATGCTTCCACCTGTAAAAACTCCATTCAACACTATCAAATCTAGCCAATCTTCCATCATCATCCCAAATAAAAAACATGCAACTACACACAACACAACTTAAGTTAATGAAAAAAGTCTAGGATGAAATGAAGAAAATGTGCACAATATATTAAACTGCCCCTCCTCTCCTCCCCCTTTAAAAAACCTTGATTCCAGCGCCACCCAAACATCTCTGTACGCCCCCTGGGGGCCTGTAACGCCCCCATTGAGAAATACTAAATATAGCTATCTACCATCTACATCTAGACATTTTCATCTATTGGAGTTGGCTTTTTTGATGGTTTTTAGAAATGGTCAAGTATTGACCATATCTGAGCACCCGCAGCCAAGGATGCAGTCTGAGGAAATGCACCTGTTCTACTACCTATACTTAGTTTTGTGTGTAATCGGTCAAAGACCATGCTCCAGTATAACATTCTATGAAACCTTTCTGTAACTAGAGTGTAGTAGCAGTGATATCTCAGAATAAACAGCAAAATAGTCATTTTGAGCTAGTCTTTTCTCATTTCATGTACAAGTTATCATTTCCTGCGCCCCTAGAGTGTTCCAAATACTGTTTTGAGCGCTAGATGTATAGAAGGCATATACACCATGGGAATAGCTGGTGTGTATCATCAATTATTTATTGGATTATGTGTGGTGAATACACACTTAACAACCATGGTTTGGAAGCGACAGATAAACAGAAGCCCTGTTCAGGATGATACTATAGATTTACCTGATATAGCTAGAGTGTGGAAGAGTTGAGGATTTGTGGGTTAATAATACATTAATCATCTGCTACTTGCTTCACAATTTTACTTTCAACCCAGCATTGAATCCAAACAGATGATTATTATCCACTTGAGATTTAATAACTAGCAATTATCTGCGCTGTTTTACTCAGTTGATTGCATAAGCCATGGCCTGACAAAAACTGTCATGGAGTAATTGCAGTTTGTCATCTAGTAGTTTCCTAGTGACGTGAGGTATTTTTATGTGGCCTAGAAGATTTGAAGCTCTATTGTTTGGACTCTAAACAATAGAGAATGATCTAAACTTTAGAACATGAAAGGATTTGGGGTGAGTATCTACACTGTGAGTGTTAATTTAACTCTTACAAATGGATAAATTAACACTGACGATTTTACTGTGTAGAATGACAGCCACTGAGCCTGTTAAAGGAGAAGAGCATACATTCCCTCTATGGGATGTTTGCAAGAAAATGCATTAAAAAAAAGGTCAGGCAAAGTGCATTCTCTGCCACAAATAACATGGGTAGACATGCTTTGCTGGCACTTTGCAAAACCAACATGCATAGGAAGAAAGTCTATGACATACTGTAATAACACAGTGTAGCCGCAGCCTTCTATCCAGGACAGACCCTCGGACCCCTCTAGAGCAAGGGTTTCCAAACCTTTCAGGTCGTGACCCCACAAAATCATGTCATATCATCATATTTGAACTGGGGACCCCCCACCCTGACAAACACTTGGAATTGTTACATTATCATTAAATTTAGTTTGATTCGGTTCCACAGATTAATATTGTGAAAATAGCCGAAGTACAAGCTCACAACGCCTCGCACTTGTGTTGTGGTTTGGCTATTTTCACAATGTTTGCCTCTTTCTTAGGTAATATTTGACAATTTGGCCAATTTGGTAATAAAAAGGTCTTAAAAATCATTACATTTTAACACTAGAAATGTGCAGATACCCTGTATACACACTTATACTGTATGTTTGTTTACTGTTGAGTGAGAAAACAATGTTGCACATTAAGCTAATTATCTGAGGACCCCCCAAAATCATTTGGGGACCCCCCCTGGCAGTCCTGACACCCAGTTTGGGAACCACTGCTCTAGGGCAGGGGTGGGAAACCATGTAAGATCGACTGGTCGATCCCGGGAGCTTTTTGGTTGATCGCAGAGCAATTCGAAAACGCAGACAAAAACATCCATTCATATCATCCACTATGTAATCCCACTGGGAATGGCCCAGGAATGGTCCAGGTGTGTCACCTAGTAGTTTTCAAACCTTTTGATTTCAAGGACCCCCAGACTGGCGTGCACTCCGTGCAGTAGGCCGCAAATCCACGCTGGGCAAGACATAGCCGGTTGAGTGTCTAAACGGAAGTACAGGAAAAAGATCGTTTCCAGGGGAAACAATCCTATAGACACTCTGCATTAGGTCGTGGCCAGGCCAGATGAGTAAGGCTGGGAACGAGGCTACCGCAAACCCCTGTTACTCTCAGAGTTACAGACTAGTAAGGGTCCATTTGATTCCCAGCTATCAATCATTTAGCGTGGGACCCCCTGGAACCGCCTCAAGGACCCCTGGAGGTCCCCAGACGGAACTTTCAGAACCACTGTAGTAGCCTACTAATTTTCAACCACAACTATGACACAAGATTAGTTTTGAAAATTAGTTCTTTAAGAGAGACAGCACGAGACAAAAGACATACAAAAGACAATGTACAATAGGCTATCCATGCAGAATGGGAAGACAATTATTATCTGCACAGCAATAGCAAAGAACGGGAACTTGGAAAGACACTTTCTGACAAACCACAAATCAGTTGACGAGACTTCTCGAGCCAAGAAAAATAAAGAAGGAACTGAAATAATATGTGAAACTGGATCAAGTGCTGTCATCAGTATTTTAAGTATATACTTGTCTGATCAGTGACAACAGTCTGCAGTGGTGGTAAAGAAAGGGAACTTGGAAATACACTTTCCAACCACAAATCATTTCACAAGAATGTAGACCTTAGAAAAAGGAAAAAGGAACTCAAATGTGCTTTACAGTTCATGAAACTTTATCAAGTGCTTTCATCAGTATTTAAAAAATCCCATAAACTTTTTTTTTTTTTTTTATGAAATTATTGACGATGTTTGCACTATTTTTATTAGCAGCCCATATTATGTAAAAGCTGTCTGGTGATGGTATACGACGTATCTCACCAGAAAATAGCTAAGCATATCTCATGCATGAAAGGGTTGCCTACCTCTGCATTAAAGTGGTTTTCCAAAATTCCTTATGCCCAAGTCACGCCGATGGGCAAGTAAAAATGTCAAGGCACACCTGTAGTCAGTCATAGTTAAAATAACTGATCTACAAGCTCACAACGCATCATGACACATTGTCAGCTAGTAGATTCTGATTCTGAGCTATTTCCTATGGGCATACTTTAAAAAAAAGAAGTATGCCCATAATGGCATGTTAGGGACACCAACCTGGTTATAGCATTTGACTCTGTATTGGGAAATGAGTGTGCACATGTACTATAGTAAATAAAATAATTCTAACTTTGTATACCGTAGTTATAACCTTTTGTAGAGTTGCAATAATAATGCAGGGGGGCTAAAATAGTGGTTGTCACAAAATCCCAAGGCACACAGGCTTACAGCACACCACTGTGACTTGTTACACAGTTACCTTTTCCCCCTAACCATTTTTTCATATTATCACACCTATTATCAACAATAAAAAAAAACACTTCAGGCCATTAAAAATACTCTACACAGGTTGTTAATATTTTAGATATAAACAGTGATATTAGCTCTTCAGTGTCAAAACAGGTGATAGTAATTCAACGTCACATTGATCCAGTATTGATATTGCACTATCACTTTGTCACATTACAACCATACCATTACAACCATTACCTGCACCTGAGATGAACTCTCTATGTACGTCAATACGTGTAAAACTTAAAGTCATCCGGTTCGTCAGCACTGGCTTGGAAGCACTTGCCCCAGATATTTGGTGAAAGGAATAACGTCGGCTATCAATCAACTGTTCATGCACTGAATCCTGTGGAAGGACACAGTTCATATGAAAACAAAGAGTTTCATACTGTTGTTTATCACTGTTTCTATGCTGCTGCAATGTCCAAGAAGGCGAACAAAAGTAAATCTTCTTTTATTTACCTGTACACAAGACATAATAATAAACAGACCTTGAACCTTGACAGATAGCACAGTTGTTTGTTATTGATTCATTTATATAGATTTTTTTATGTTGCTGTGATTCTTTTCCGGACATGCCAGTGATTATGGATTTCCAAAAGATACAGACAGCACCAGAACACACTCCGTGAGATCAATTTGAAACATTTCTCATTCTTTACATGGACATTGCACAAAGAAATAATCTTGACATATACCGTATATAAAAGTGTAAATGTAAAATGTATTAGTTCAGCATGGGTTTTCTCGCAGTCGACTCGCAAAATATGTCAGTCTCCGGGAGTTAGACTGTTAGTGCAAGTGGGATCCAAATTCATTCCAGTGTCCTTCTCCACGTTGAATGCACTTCGATGCTTCTGAGAGGCTTTCGCACGCTTCTTCTTTATTCCAATCACTACTGCGATCCCCCCAATGACCAGTATCGCAGTCAAGGCCGCCGTTAAGGCATATGCAGTTGTGTTGGAGGTTGCAGATGGGTCAGGTGTCGGGCTGTCCGTGTCCCCGCCTGATTTGGGTACAGGAACTGATTCTGATTCTGATTCTGATTCAACAGTCAGAATAGTCTCCTGCTTGGAGAGACATTTGTCCATTTGAGACCAACCGTCCTCACCGTAGTCATCTTCATCATAGTTATCGTCGGTCTCCAGGTATTCAGAGCCTCCCAAGACAACGCAGAAGTACGCCCCGGCATCATTCATCGTCAGCCCAGTGAGGTTGAGGAAGGAGCCCTGCTCAGAGAGAATCACTCGACCCCTCAGTTCCTCTGCGATGAGTACAGACCTGTCCTTCGAATTGTGAATAAGGTTGTCTTCCCCTGAGGATCCTCGCCGGTGCCACTGCACACTGTGGGACTTCTCTTGAGGTATCTCACATTCCAGCGAGACTTCCCCACCCTCTGAAACTGATTTTGCTTTGGGTTTCACCCTGGGGCAAACAACTACCTTGTATTCAACTATGAGAGCGGGGGAGTAACATGTATAAAACCCAGTGTGGTTTTCAAACGCCATAGCAATTACCAGTGAATCCGTTCCTGATTTATCATCAAAAGTTATTTGATCACTCTTCACATTGCCATTAGCGGATGTCTGTGTTTTAGTGGTTGCATTAAAGTTACCAACTGGTGTCTCCCATCTCTGGTTTGTTTGATCTGACTGGCACGGTAGCACCACTCTGTCCTCCTGCGAGGCAAAAATGGCTGGAATATCATCACTCTCAGGCAGGTACATGGCTTGGAAACTGAGGCAATTATCATTCTTCATCACAAGACAATTAAATTGGTGGCTGTCCTTTAGCACTTGGCTGGTGACACGGAGCAAGGCGCCTCCATCCTCTACCTCCACTAGCCCCTGTAGTTCTTCCACAAGAGGTTCTAGTGACACACTGCTATCCAGGAAGAGGGTAGCCTTATAGGACGGGAAAGGCTCGTGGTACCAGCGTATAGTGACTCCATTCAGACCTATGGAACTGCTATTGCACAGCAGCTCGGCCCCTCCGTCCTGCGTCATGGTGATCTCCTCAGACTCTGCCTCGTCGTTGCACACAGAGAGCTGTTGCTGGTGCTGTTTGACCAGAGTTGCATTCTGCCAACACTCCCTCCTGTATATGCCAGAGTCGGAGTGCTTAAGTTGCTTGATCTGGAGCCCGAGTAGCTGCTGGTCGGCAGTGATGCTGACACGACCCTGGAGGTCGGCGGGGGGTGAGGTTACACCAGCTGAGGAGTTACCCAGAATCTGGTCTCCGTCTGGAGCAGATCTGTAGATGACAATGTAATCCACTCCAAAGCAATACCCCATTTCAATCACACCTCCTTCTGGCCGGAATACAGGCTCTGGCTCTTCACTGCAGACCGCGTTGAGGAGAAGGAAGCACAGAAATCCTATTTCCCCGATGGAAGCCATACGTAAGTATTGTGTCTGTCTAGCCATGTGCCTGTCACACACTGAGGCGAGTTATGAAATATACCCATTTTGAGGAACTTGATCTTTAATGTCATTTGAGTGCCACCTCCAAATTGTATGCTGCAGGGTAAATATACTTGCTATAAATGCTATAAACATAGACTTTGACTGAAAGACATCCACAGATTCCACACACACACACATGCATGCACATACGCATGCATGCACGAGTGTGCACGCACGCACGCACGCACGCACGCACGCACGCACGCACGCACGCACGCACGCACGCACGCACGCACGCACGCACGCACGCACGCACACACACACACACACACACACACACACACACACACACACACACACACACACACACACACAGACATAGCCTCTAGGCAACTTAGATCCCCTGACCAGATGCTTCATATGGTCCCTTGAACCCAGTTGAAGCAAAAGGGTAATCAAGGTTTTTTTCTGCTGGTCTAAAAACAGCCTACCCTTCCCCTTTAGGTCTGCCCCCTCTCTGGACACTTTTCAATCAAGACTCAACCTACACACCTTTTCTCCTTTGCCTTTGAACCATTTTGAACTGTTCTCTATGACATGCATGCTCCCGGTTTTAGCATCTGCTTTTATTATCTCCTTTTCTTTCTGTTATTGTATATCTGCCTCATTTTATGCTGTTTAAACTCTCACGTTTTAATGTTGGCTATTGTACGTAACATTATTACGCTCTTTTATTCTCAAGTACAGCACCTCGGTCAACTATGATTGTTTTTAAATGTGCTTTATAAATAAAATTGACTTGACAAAGATTACAAAGTCACAAAGTCCAGAAGTTCATTTAGAAAAGAGAATGAGTGCAGGTACAGTGCTAACATGCTTGCATGAAAAATAAAATAAAAAGCAGTTTTTGAACACATTGCTTGCGTGTATTATGAAACCATCAACATTATACTTATAGAACACTGAAATGATTGATCGTTATGACTCCCAAACAATCCATCCATACCAATAGAGCTGGCAGTAACGCACGTTGTTGACAGGAGAGCGACCTGACTGGTTTTTAGTCATCACTTTATGTCACACTCACATTACAACCATACCGCACTTGTGTCACCTGCACCTGAGGTGATATCAAGCCTGATTTATACTTTGTCGTTCAATAGTGTCGCACACCGAAGATAGCAGATATACAAGATGTCGCATGGGTGACGTGACGAGAGCTTGTAGATCAGCTATCTTCCTTGTACGACACCGTCGTAGGTCAGAGCATAAAGCGGGCATAACTAAGTATGTGCAAAACGTAAAGTCATTCTGTTTGTCAGCACTGGCTTGGAACCACTTGCCCCAGATATTTGGTGAAAGGAATAACCTCAGCCATCAATCAACTGTTCATGCACTGAATCCTGTGGGAGGACACTGTTCATATGAAACCAAAGAGAAAGAAAGAAAATTAGTTTGTTATTGATTTCTTTATATAATTTGTTTTTTTATTAAAAAATATATATTCTGATTATTCTCCAGGACGAGCCAATGATTATGTATTTTCAAAAGATACAGACAGCACCAAAACACATTCTATGAGATCACATTTAAACATTTGACATTATATACATGGGGGGGACTAAAATAAAATCTTGACATATGAAACTGTCAGTGTGAAAATGTTCATTAAGATCCCACAATGGTGAAATTTGAGTCATGATGTGTTCATATATGTACAGTTACAGTATGTGCCGATTCTTATCAATCCAACATGGAATTTCGGACTCGCGAAAGATGTCAGTCTCCAGGAGTTAGCCTGTCAGTGCAACTGGGATCCAAATTCATTTCTGTGTCCTTATCCACGTTTGATGTACCCCGCTGCTTCTGAGAGGCCTTCCCCCTCTTCCTCATTATTGCAATCGCTCCTACGATCCCCCCGATGACCAGCAACACTGCCACGACCGCCCCCAAAGCATATGCAGTTGTGTTGGAGGTTGCAGATGGGTCAGGTGTTGGGCTGTTCGTGATCTCACCTGGCGCACTGTCCGTGTTCCAGTCCCTGACTGTTGGTGATTCAACAGTCAGAACAGTCTCCTGCTTGGAGAGGCAGTTGTCCATTTGAGACCAACCCTCTTCACCGTAGTCATCTTCTTCATCATACTTATCCTCATCCTCACCATGATCATACGCATCATTCTCCAGGTATTCAAGGCCTTCCAAGACAACGCAGAAGTACGCCCCGGCATCATTCATCGTCAGCCCAGTGAGTTTGAGGAAGGAGCCCTGCTCAGAGAGAATCACTCGACCCCTCAGTTCCTCTGGGATGAGTACAGACCTGTCGTTCGTAATAAGGGTGTCTTCCCCTGAGGATCCTCGCCGGTGCCACTGCACGCTGTGGGACTTCTCTTGGGGTATCTCACATTCCAGCGAGACTTCCCCACCCTCTGAAACTGATTTTGCTTTGGGTTTCACCCTGGGGCAAACAACTACATTGTATTCAACTATGAGAGTGGGGGAGTAACATGTATAAAACCCAGTGTGGTTTTCAGACGCCATAGCAATTACCAGTGAATACGTTCCTGATTTATCATCAAAAGTTATTTGATCACTCTTCACATTGCCATTAGCGGATGTCTGTGTTTTAGTGGTTGCATTAAAGTTACCAACTGGTGTCTCCCATCTCTGGTTTGTTTGATCTGACTGGCACGGTAGCACCACTCTGTCCTCCTGCGAGGCAAAAATGGCTGGAATATCATCACTCACAGGCAGGTACATGGCTTGGAAACTGAGGCAATGATCATCCTTCATCACAAGACAATTAAAGTGGCTGTCCTTTAGCACTTGGCTGGTGACACGGAGCAAGACACCTCCATCCCCTACCTCCACGACCCCCTGTAGTTCCTCCACAAGAGGTTCCAGTGACACACTGCTATCCAGGAAGAGGGTAGCCTTATAGGATGGGAACGGCTCGTGGTACCAGCGTACAGTGACTCCATTCAGACCTATGAAACTGCTATTGCACAGTAGCTCGGCCCCTCCGTCCTGCATCACGATGATCTCCTCAGCCTCGACCTCGTCGTTGCACACATAGAGCTGTTGCTGGTGCTGTTTGACCAGAGTTGCATTCTGCCAACACTCCCTCCTGTATATGCCAGAGTCGGAGTGCTTAAGTGGCTTGATCTGGAGCCCGAGTAGCTGCTGGTCGCCAGTGATGCTGACACGACCCTGGAGGTCGGCAGGGGGTGAGAGTGACGTTACACCAGCTGAGGAGTTACCCAGTATCTGGTCCCCGTCTGGAGCGGATCTGTAGATCACAATGTAATCCACTCCAAAGCAATACCCCATTTCAATCTCACCTTCCTCTGGCCGGAATACAGGCTCTGGCTCTTCACTGCAGACCGTGTTGAGGAGAAGGAAGAACAGAAATCCTGTTTCCCTGATGGAAGCCATACAGTATTGTATCTCTCTGGCCATGTGCCTGTCACACACTGAGGCGTGTGGTGAAAGTGTACTCATTTGGAGGAATCTGATCTGTGTTGTCGTGTGGGTGCCGCCTCCAAATTGCATCTTAGATACCTCCTCTCCCAAACACCTTGCACAGACCTACATAAACATACCGGCAGACTTCAACTGACAGACATCGACAAACATACGCGTGTGCGTGCATACGCGTAATTTATTAACTCTTACACTTGTCAGTCCGTGAACAGTGGCACGGACTGAGAGGGTGGAAAGTCATCAAAGTCATTAAAATAATCAGTTACATTAATTTTGTTTTGACAGATATGAAGGCGGCATTAGGGCCCCAAACAAAAGCTGCAGAGTGATAAAAGAAAAATAAAAGCTTCTGCTTTTGGCTGTCACGTAGCGATGTTGCTGTTGGACTGGTTTGACCCAGAGATGGGTGCAGTCTACAACCATGCCAAGAGCCTTTGAGGACGGTTAGAAGGTGTGTATATGTGCATGTGTTTGCACGTGCGTGAGTGTGGTGTGCAATCGCGTGTATACAGGCATGAATGCAGGTTTGACAATGCATGCAGTGTACATTTTGTGCAAGATCTCGCTCTTATCCGATGTGAAATCTTAGCACAAATAAATCTGAGAGTGTAATCTAATCTGTCAAATCCGTTGCCACTTGTAAAGGTTATTTGTTGTGTAATTGCATAAGGAAACCGTATCCTCTTCAAAAACAATGAGTGGATTCTGGGACCAGGTAATTAGTATGTTAACAACTTTAACCCTGGTGACTCTGGTTTGGGCAGAAATGTTAAAACATCCTACAAATGTTTCAAGAAACTTCACAAATAGCTGTTCACTATTTTTGAAATGTGGCTTAAAGGGATATTTCTCTTTCAAAAAAACCTTTGGTCATTTTATCGTCTACTCAGGCATTTGTGAGTCCCCCAGACAGTTTTTAAGTTGCTCGATTCAGTATTTAGATATTTGATATTCACTTTATCAGACACGCCCCCTTCCTATACAAACCCGTTGTAACTTCAAACTACATTTTAACCATGTTAGATTAATCGAAAACACCCGTCCTTGGTTCTGGTGACTCACCCTGCCCTCCTAATGCGTGAGGGGGCCGTGTTTTTCCGATTATCATTATTTATTTTTTTATCGTCTATTTTTTATTTTTTTTTCCAAAAAATATATTAAAAATAAATGAAAAAAGCACCTTGCCCTGGGGCTCATCATATAGCATGGATTTGAGACAATTAGATACGCATTTACAAAACGATTACATATGGAATGGTTCTGATGCAGCACCC
The DNA here is from genome assembly GCF_963454915.1 of Gymnoscopelus microlampas. NCBI lineage: Eukaryota > Metazoa > Chordata > Actinopteri > Myctophiformes > Myctophidae > Gymnoscopelus > Gymnoscopelus microlampas. The sequence continues at coordinate 32,951,480 of NC_139943.1, forward strand.
AGCCCTTAAGCTTACAGTTCTTCTGAATGTCCACAGAAAGTCTTTTGCTCCCTGATTCTCCTTTCAATGTAAGAAAATGGAAATTAAAACATGAAGTCCTCTGCAGACCGCTCTTGTTTACAAGCGTATCACATTTCACACATTGTTAAACCAATATTTACAAACCCCACATGATTGCACGGTCGAAGGATGAATAGAATGTTGACTGGAGTTGCAGCTGTAGCAAAGACATGGACTGTTACACGTACGTACAATAAAGAAAAACAATAACACTTCAGTTATGTTGTCGGCTATTTGAAATCCCCTTATATTGTCATGGATACTGTTTCTCATTTTCTTCCCCTCTCCCTCCCTCTCCCACACACACACACACACACACACACACACACACACACACACACACACACACACACACACACACACACACACACACACACACACACACACTCTCTCTCTCTCTCTCTCTCTCTCTCTCTCTCTCTCTCTCTCTCTCTCTCTCTCTCTCTCTCTCTCTCTCTCTCTCTCTCACTCTCTCACTCTCTCTCTCTCTCCTTCACTCTTTGCATAATGACCTTTGAGAACCTGTCATGTTACTAAGATGTTATGCCAGAAAACAAGCATCTGAAGAATCTTCTCTCCAAAATCGTGGTGTAGAAGAGAGGCAGAGACAGAGAGTGTTCTGCATGTGTCATTTATGAAGCGTTTATTGTTCCATCAACAAGAAAAGGATTAGATACAAAGACCATATTGATCCCGCGGGGGAAATTCAGTTGTCATGGCAGTACAGGAGTTATGAAACATGCAGGACAAATACAGAAAAATAAATAAAGCTAAAAAGCTAACAAAATAATAATAATAATAATAATAATAATAATAATAATAATAATAAATGTAATAATAATAAAGAGTAAACAGGTATTAACGCACAAGGATTGAGAATAAATAACAGAAGGACATTTAGTTAAACTACTCTTGCTTGGCCCTCTACATGATAAGTTAAGACATTCCATTAAGTCAGTATACAGGAGTTCATAACCTGTCTGTGAATCATGGGCAAACTATTATCTTAACCACATGAACCACATGAACCCTATAGCGTCCCAAATATTTGGTGAAATTAGCCCATCTACAAGTTCACAACAAGTGTGTTAACTTGTAGCTTGTAGGGGAAAAGGAGGAGGGCTATTATAGAGCCCTGGGGGACCCCATGCAATTGGGTTTAAATGGTTAACCAACCACGTTGCCCTATTTAGAAAATAGCAAAATAGCTGATGATCTACAAGCTTCTACAAACAGCTTGTAGATCTTCTATCTTTGCTATTTTTGCTTGTGTGAGTCTCCTTTTCAACATAAACAATTGAAAATAAAACCAGGAAGGTCCTCTTCCTTTGAGCCCCATCATTTGTTTACAGGCATATCATTTATAATGAACCCTGCCTCCCACTCACCACCACATCGAATTCTGCTGAGACTTTCTGAGCAGTGTTGCCAGATTTTGCAAGACAAACAAGCGGCCAGGTCTAAGAAAACAAGCCCAAAAGGAGCATCTAGGCCACATGATCACACACACAGGGGGGTCCCCACCCAAATTAGCTAATATGCATAACATTCTGTTTTACCACTTGAACCATATACATATTGGGCCGCAATACCAATATCTAAAAGCGACATTACAGACAAACAAGCCCAAAGTCGCTCATTATATGCAGACTTGGCAATGCTGTTTGTGAGCTGTGTGCTGATGGAACAGCTTGCTGAGCTGGTGATCAAGCATTGTGATTAAGAGCCAACTGTGAGGAACTCAGTATGTTCAGACAAAATGCAGTCTTGTACTGATTACAGTGATCAGGATCCCATATGCTGCAGGTCTGGATGCACACCAACTTCTGTGTATTATAATTGATATATATATGTACAGTATAATTCATTAATTACTGTCTCTGCCACCAGTTACTGAACATAATGGAGTGCCAAGAATTAGCTTACAAAGGTCTTGAACAAACACACAAGACACAGGAATGAGAGTCTAAAAGCTAATTCAAGTGTACACCCTAGATGTACCCAAATGTAATCATCATCACAGTGTACTACTGCAGTGGTTCTCAACCTTTTCAGGTTGATCAAATCATATTTGAACTGGGGACCCCCACCCTGACAAGCACTTGGAATGTAGGAGTCGAGGCATTACATTTAGTTTGACTCGGTTCCACAGATAAAATATTGCGAGGCGTTGTGAGCTTGTAGAATCGTTCGTCTATTTAAAAAGATGTTGCCTCTTATATTATTTGACAATTTGGCCAGTGCTTGACCATTTTTTATAGTATAGTTTGTTGATTACTTTTGATGCAGTAATCGTCTTTTTTCCCCAACTTCATATAAGCAAGTCCTTAAATTGTCACTTCACTGTCATCTGGGGATCCCCCCAAAATCATGTGGGGACCAGACCCACTGGTTGAGAACCACTGTGTGCTGCTGTACAGCATGAGACATGACTCAATGTATGCCACTCTGCAGTACCCATCACCGCCCCTGTTTAGCGCTGTTGTGCACAACGCCCGCTAACGCTGCGTTTACACAATGTCCTGAAAAAGAGATGAGTGTCATAACAAAACGTCACATCCTGTGACCGCAGAGCTAAAGGTACATGTGTGTGTTTCTGTTTATATGTTTTGCATGCATTCTAGACATGTTTACAGTCTCAGAGGAGTAGCGTGTTGCAGAAAGAAGTCAGTGTGTTTCAGAAGTGTGTTGCCTTTCTGTTGCCATTATGAGGGCTGTCTCTGCTAAATGATGTTATTAAAGCTATTAGCTGCCTACTGGCTAACTGTCATTCATTGCCAGTGGTGGGCAGTAATGAAGTACATTTACTTGAGTACTGTAGGCTTTTTATTTAGTTTTTTTTTATGTATTTGAGTAATTGTAATTTTGGAATATTGTACTGAATTCACTACATTTCTAGGGAGGGAAAAAGTACAACTACATTATGAATTAAACACTTAAGCCCAATACAAAATGTTATGAAAATAGATCTACAAGCTGGCAACATGATGTTGTGGTGCGTTGTATAGTGTTTTTTTATGTCTACGTTTTAAAAAAGAAAATGTACTTTTGTAATTTGTACTCTTGACTACTGTACAGTATTTTCTTTCAAGCATGTACTTTTGAATACTCAAGTACAAATTTGACTGAGCAACTTTCACTTGTAGTTGAGTAATATTTGACCAGGAGTATCTATACTTTGACTCAAGTACCGGTGTTCTTTTTGTCCCCCTCCTCAGACTCCTTCCTATCAAACTCATGAAAGAAGCACTGTTTTCTTAGTTTGCTAATTACTTTAAATATTAATGGTCATTTCCACCAACCTGAGCGTTTAGCTTCAATGTTGCGACTGATTTCCAAGTCCCTGTGCCTCCAGTGCCAGAGTGTCAGAGCTCTTCTAAACGTCAGGCCATGTGCGACACTGAGCTTTGTAGAGAATCGGCACACCGTGGAGGCTCTCTACGAGCTTTCTGTGGACATTCAGAAGATCCGTCTGCTCAAGGGCTGGGTCCTGCACCGGAACACGGCCTATGTGACGGAGGCGGCCAGCCTGCTGAAGGACATGGGAGCGTCGGGTCCTGTCGTCGCCCGCGTCCTGGAGCTCCATCCTGAGGCGGTCCTCTGCAGCCCCGAGCAGATGCAGGCGCAGAGGGAGCTGTGGACCTCGGTGTGCCCCAGCCAGAGAGAACTGGTGGGCATCATAGAGAAATTCCCCGCGTCTTTCTTCACGTCGTCCAGCCATCACGACAACCAGCGGAACAACATAGCGTACTTCCGGAGCTTGCACCTCAACAGGCGAATCGTCACCAAGCTCATGGCCAGCGCCCCCCAGAGCTTCAGCCGACCGGTAGGGCAGAACGAGCAGATGGTCATCACCCTCCAGCGGGCCTACCTGGACCTCGGCGGAGAGGAGGCCAACATGAAGATCTGGCTTCAGAAGCTGCTGAGTCAGAACCCCTTCGTTCTCCTTAAACCCCCTTGGGTGCTGAGACATAATCTGCTGTTCCTCAGAGACAAGGGTTTCACCACCGCGGAGCTCCTCCGTCTCCTCTCTAAACTCAGGGGCTTCGTTACCGAGCTGAACCCGGACAGTATGCGCCTAACCTTGGCTTATTCCCAGGACACCATGGGCTGCTCTGAGGCACAGCTCCGGGACATTGTCATCGAATGCCCGGCGCTGTTGTACTACTCGGAAGCCATCCTGGCCGAACGCTTCGAGGGCCTCCGCAGGGCTGGCATCAGCATGGCCCAGATCATAGAGACCCCCACCGTTTTGGAGCTGACCACACAGATAGTAACCTACCGGATCCAGAGACTGAGAATGAGTGGATACGATGTAAAGACTGGCAGCCTGGAGGTCCTCAATGGCACTAAAAAGGACTTTGAGAAGAGCTATGGAAGACTACAGCTCCGAAGAGAGAGGCCGATGTTTAACCCTGTGGCCCCTTTAAAAGGCGATGATTGATATACGTGTTGGACAGTAAAATCTTCAATATTAATTTAACTCAGAGATTATAAAAAGTTTAATTAAGGATTTTACTGTGTACTATGGACTGAGGCAAATTAATTAAATGTCATCAGCAGATGAAACTAGAGTCTTTGTGCCTGATGGTGTTTATATGCTGTATGGATGGGAGACAAATTTATAAAACTTTTATAGACATTTTTGTTATTTGATAGAGAGGCAGTTAATCATTATCATTTGGGATGTTCAAATGTCAGACAATTGGAATTTCAGATGAACTACTTTCAACCGTGTCCCTATTTTCTAAAATGCTCAAAACTCTGCACAAATTGTGAAAATTGCAGATCTACAAGCTCACAGTGAGCATTTGAGCTTGTACTGTAGATCTCCTATTTTCACTGCGCAACACTGTCGTACGATGATGTATAAAATAGGGTTCAGGCCCTTGCCAAATGATTCATTTATGCTTGTTTATGACTTACGTACAGGCTGCTGCATCATACAGTAATCACCTAATATAGAAAACCAACAAAATATAATGTAACTGTCTGATGCTGAGCATGTTGACACATCTTTCAATACATTACTGAGGGATAAAGCTAGATTTTTCAAACCTTTTCATCTTCCATCTGCTGCAGTATCTCATTTTCACACTCTTGGCAGCACAGATCTATTCTATTCCCTTGGGGGTTGAGATCTATCTGTGTTTCACGTTTGTATTGTTGCATTACAGATGGAGATGCTTTATTTGACTGCTGAGATGTCGTTTCATTTCCATTTCAATTGACTTCACATGCAAACATATGAAATGGAAAAATGAATTGAAAGAAAGGGGGAAAGGACTTTGATTTGGATTGGACACACACACTTGGTGTGTGTGTGTGTGTGTGTGTGTGTATATTTATATATATATATATATATATATATTACACGCATATAGAAATAACGTCTTCCACTACTGTACATAAGCTCTTTATCTGATCGTTTGATGTTCAATCCCATCATTAATGACGGCACATAAAGCAAAGATGTGGTACTGATCAAATATCTTTGATGTTTTTTTCAACTTCTCTATTGATATGGGCAGCTAACTGCAAGCAAGAATACTCTGGGGTATTTTAGAAGGTATCGTCAGACTGCAATATGCATACATTAATAATGTTTTATTAACTCTGATTATTGAGTATTGAAATCTAGCAATGAATATAGTTTATGAACAACCATTCTCAGATCAGAGGCCATCGCCTAGGAGTTTGGATGCATTTGTTTCCGTTGTTTCTAGTAAGTGAATTGCTTATTAGAAACATTACAATACTAAATATTTGCAAACCTTTGTAATGAGAACAGCTGAAGTTCAGTTTAATTTAGGAAAAGTGATATTCCACTGCTTTGCGATCACCATGTTTCAAATTATCTTTGAGCCTCATGTACAAAATATGTATGCTTTTGGGGTTAGTTCACTCCGTTTATTCAGCATAAAGCCACTAAGTCAATATTAGCGTTATCTAAACCAAGCCAGGGCTTTGCAGAGCATCTTGAATTTAGGTTTGAATGCCCCGTTTTATGTCTGCAGGAGATCTTGAAACATGCTTGGAGTGCTTTTTAATGAGCGAGCAGCACAGCTAATGATGCCATGACTTTATATCTCAAGGTCCCTTCGCTGTGGTAATGTGAATGACGGTGGGGGGGACGTACAGTGGAGAGAGGGCAATTGTGTGTGAGAGATACTGTTGGCTACTGTACATGCAGTGGTGGTGGACAAAGTACTCAACCCTATAGACCCTGAGTGGGAGTATTCTGGTCAAATATTACTCAACTACAAGTGAAAGTTGCTCAGTCAAATTTGTGCTTGAGTCAAAGTACTGCAGTGCTTGCTTTTGAAATACTGTATTCAAACATACAAATTGCAAAGTACATTTCATTTTTAATATCAGTGCATTGCTGTATAAAAACGTCAACATTTCCCCCCTATTTCAAACATTTTCCAGAGATTCAAAAATAATAATGGTGAAAATAGCACATCTACATGCTCTCAATGCGTTGGGGTGCGTTGTGAGCTTGTAGATCTTTTTTTTTTAATCTATGTTTGAAATGATAATTTTTCCTCTTCCTAGAAATGTTTGTGGAGTCAAGAATAAAATGTTTGTTTCCAATAGTAGATTGAAAGTATCCGAACATTACAAATACTTAAGTAAAGTACAAATATTCAAACAAATTATTCAAGTACAGTACTTGAGTAAATGTACTTGGTTACTGTCCACCACTGGATACATGTAAACGTCTGATTCCTCATCTGTAGTATGCATCATACCCAGCATGGGTGCCGTAGTCATGACAACGACCGCTGGGCAGATAATGGGCGAAAGTGCATCTAATAATGAGTTTCAGCTGATTTCCTAACCATTTGTGATGCGGGGCCTCCTACGGAACTGCACGAGTACTAAGTACCTTTACTCAAGTTACTTTTACAATTTTAAATACTTTTACTTATACCATACTTTTACTCCACTACATCTCAGAGGCAAATATTGTACACAATTATCTATTAGCTTTAGTTACTAGTTTCTTTATAGAGTTGAATTATTATTTAAAGAAAATGCATTAACCACTTAAGCCCTATTTTATACCTCGGCTATTTGAAATGATCTGATCTACAAGTTCACAATAATGCGCTGTTGTGAGCTTGTAGACCTGACCTTAAAAAAGTACTTTTATTTTGGTACAGTAGGCCTACTTTAGTTATAATACAGGACTTTAACTTGTAACAGAGTATTTTCATATTGTGGTATTGCTACTTCTACTTAGGCAAGTGAAGTGAACTTGGACAAGTCTTTTAAGCTCTTTGTCATGTTACAAGATCAGGTTCTTTCAAATATAGTGAATACTAAATTTTGGGGGTGGGGGGGGGGGGGCTCTCCTTGCATGACTAAGGAGAGACACGCAAGACAAGACCTTTGTCAAGGTAAATTATTACAGAAACAATTCTTCCCCACAGGACCCCATAAATAAAGCTTTGCTGGTGTAAATGCAAATACGGCCCTGCTCCTCTAACCATAACTCCAATCATCCACTGTCATTTCAATCTCCTCTCCTCCTGCATTTTTTTGAATTACACAGACAAGCTGGCGGGGTTAATAAGGGGGGAAATAAATTGTCCATCCCTGTTTCAGACGTGGCGTTGATTATTATTAGCCAGGGGTTACACGTTGCCTTTATGGATCGTAAGTCACAGGGAATATGAAAATAGAGACACCTGCAATTAAAGTTATGATTTCCAACTGTAGCCTGAACTATTGCAGTGGTAAATATCCCTGCATCTCGGAGGTCAGATTGGCATTTCGAAGAGCTACTTGTAGATGTAAAACATGACATTCAAATATGTTTTTAACACGCTGTTATTCAATATAAATCCATGACATATAGATGACACCTGCACTGTTTTTCTACATGGGTTTTATAGTGAATGCCCCTTTTATACATTTATCTATGATCTTTTAATCTGCATGACACTGAATTAATACCTGCTATTTTCATGTTCCTTTTTTCTGGTTTTACTTTTTCTACAAACTTTAACAGGGAACGCCTGCACAAACGAGAATTTCACCTCACTTGCATGTAATTGTGTTGTGACAAAGGTTTGTTTGTTTGTTTGTTTGATTGATTGATTGATTGGTTGATTCATTGATTGATTGGTTGGTTGGTTAGAAAAAGGCAAAAACACAAGTTACAAACAATTCAAACAGAAGAACATCTTCAATCATGCATTCCTTATATCAAGACATCCGCTTCAAGATCATTATCATAATAATTGTATTGTGGGATTGTTAGTGGCCATCCTTATCTTTGCATTAGCATCATGGACTGGGCTTCTGATGTCTACATTAAATGTTGTCTAAGCCTTAGATTTTCTTACACCTCCTGCACATTTCTAATACTCTTTATGACTGTACCCTGTATCACTGTGTGCCAATATTAAATATCTACTGTACATTGAGGCTGCCTCCTAAGAAGATGCTAACTATATTCAGATACATAGAGATGATACATCAGACTTACGGTATGTCATTCATTTGCAAAGTCAACTGACAAAACCTTGTAAGACATAATCCAAATCTCCAGTTTGGCCTTCAGTTACTAGCAGCATGTTGCAGTCTTGGTGTATGGCTCCATCTACTGGCTTTTTGTGGTATAATGTACAAAGACAACTATTTGAACTATTGAAGTAATGAAATACAAATTGACTTAAATTAATACAACTTAACCTTTAAAATTCTGTGATAAAGAAATGCTTTAATGTCTTCAACAATGCAGTAAAAAGTTTTTTCTTTCTCTTTGCATTTTTTGCAATATTATGATAATACAGAAAATATGTTCTTCATTCACAGCATGAAGAACACTGAACACTGATGACATTCCCTGAAATGTAAATAAATTCTTTCTTTCTAGTCTAATACCCCGAATTGGCAGGTAAACTAGTACTATAGTTCACCCATCAGTTTATCAGAGACATACTGTAGGCTCAACCTGGATTGTGTTGCATAGGCTTGGAAATGAACAAGTACCCTGCGAAATCCACAGCACTGAAGCACACTGACTACATGCTGACAATGATTCAATACAAATATTGAACCATTCCCGCAAACTAGGGTTAATATTCTCCATAAACTCCATAGAATACAGAGGTTGACTTTGCAGAATAGACAGAGAAACGTGTAAACAGTTCGAGACAGTACAGTATGTCCAATAACTCAGTCCACCGTCTCCCCTGCATCACAAATCTCCTTCTTGTACACTTGGAACTTGTATTTAATGCTATTCTCCTCTTGAATTTCACTTGGTACACCAGGAAATCTGAATGGGAAACAAAGAGAGATTCTCAGTTTCAGCAGCTGATGGAAGATCACAGACAAATGCAATACAAACAATGAAAAGTGACGCCGTTATTAGACCCCATCTGGTTTATATTTTAGATTTTTATTCAATTAAACAATTTAGTAATGCATTTTTGCACTTGAATATTCTACATTAGCGATTGATTAGCTAAAATTTCATTCAATTTCAGCTTTAACTTTGACTATAATTTCACAGCAAATTTCCTATCTTCTTCACAGCATAGCTGTGGCTCGTGTCCACTGCAAAAACAGTTCACTGTTTATCTTCAAAATAATCTGTACCGTGGTACAACAATGACATTTTATTTCTAGAACTTCCTGTTCATATCAAGAGACCAAATAAAAGGAAAGGAAAGCCTGCATTGATGGTACAGGAAATGAGCTAGTAGACATACCGTTCTTGCACTTTAAAAACATCTCTATCAAACTCTGGGAAGAAAACATCGCAGTCGAAGTCAGCCATGACGTCTGTGAGGTAAACCAAGTCACACCATGGATGCATCAGTCCTTCCTGATCAAAAGGAGGCGATATTTAGTCTAAGTCAGTGGATAGAGAGCACATACTGTACTATGGGTGCAACAGTTAATCAAAGTAATTGATTCAATCGATTATTAAAAATTGTCAAATTTCTAAAATAGCAGATCTTCAAGCTCACTATGTGTCACAATGCAACGTGTTGTAAGTCCATCTCTATGCTGCTCTCCTTTTCCCCTTTCCTGAAAACCTTTTTACACCTGTAAACCTGTTATGTGACAATAGAGTTCAAGTTCAAGTTGTGTGCGTGCGTGCGTGCGTGGAATTACTTTTTAAGGATAGGGTCAGTGATGCTACAATACTGAAGATATGGGTGAACAGACAAGTTGCAGAAGCACGTACAGGAGTTTACCTTGTACACCCGAACCCCCCCTGCAACCCAGATGGTCTCAACCAGGTCAGAGAGGGGAGGCGATGCTGCTAGATGCACAGCACTTTCAAAGTCCTGACACAGGAAATGGGCGTTGTCTGGAACCGTTCTACGGAGAACACAGAAGACTAAGTGACCACTGAGACGCTTCACTTCTTGATACTCCTGTGAATTGATCCACTTTGTGTATGCTACCGTATTTAAATGCATGTGACATAATATAATCTCACCTCAGAGTCGTACTCAGAACCACATGCAGAACATTTGCCATTGGGAACAACCACTCTGGATTGGAGTACCAGCATTTCTTCCCCCACACCACCACGTTCATCTTTCCTGTTGTTAATGGGTTCAAATCACATTTCAGACAAACAGAGAGACAGACAAGATGGACATTTTATTGATTCCCATGGGTAAAGTCTAGCCTGGAAACCAGAAGAATCTGCCAGAGTGAATTTCATTTGTTCTGGCAGATCATTCATAGCCTGGTAACCCCCCCCCCCCCCGGATATCTCATTTGCATTTAATCAAATACAAATGAGATTTCCGGAGGGAGGGGTTTACCAGGCTAGATAATTCGGGCTATGCCAGGCTAGGGAAATGCAGGTGCTGTAGCAACAACAGCCATCATTATCATCACCAATTTGCTTACTGTCCCCAGGTTTAAGCTGTGTTTCCCAAGTCCGTGACAAATATCTCTAAAACACTAAAATGTCCCGGTTTTCAACATTCACTACCAAATTGTCCTGTTAAAATAATACTTGTTTTGTGTGCTTACATAGATGTTTATCTTGTTCTAATCTATTCTGTTGAAAGGTGCAGCGGTATGCATGAACCACATGAATGGTATAGGTAAGAGTAGAGAGGTAAGAAGAACAAGATATCATGCCTGGAATTACAGCTGAATGGAAAACATTAAGCTTTGGCAATGAGGTTGGCCAGATTTCTTACAGCTTACAGATTTTCTTACACCCCAGAATAGCACGTTGGCTATTCTGGGGTTGAAATGTTTGTTGGACTTGCTTGTACGTCCCTGTGTCAGCTGCCTTGTTAGAAACATAATTCTCCAGTTTACATCTTAACCTTGCTGCAAAGCTCTTTGAGACAGAAGAGGTTGACATAGGCACCTAGATATGTCTGTGCATGTCTGTGCATTCCTGTGGATGGGGATTCCAGTCACAGCAATCAGCATTCACTAGTGTGTCAGTGACTAGTTACACAGCAATCACTAACTAGTCAGCAATCAGCAATCACTGACCAGCCACACCCTGGTAAAAGCAGTCAGCCTACAGTAGTGAGTGAGGTGAATGGTGATCACATCACACAGGAGCTGCTGCAGGTCTGTATAGACAAACAATTACTTACATTCTGAACTTACCAACTTTGATGCGTTATTGTTTGCTCAACTGAAGCTAGATAGATTAAGATAGCATGGAATGTAGACAGATGCCAGGTCACTGTTGACCTGGCAGATATTTTTTTTAACTTTGATTGAAATGTAAACAATGTATTTAAAAGGCTCTTTTGTCCTGTCAGGGCAGGACAATCTGCAGCAGCCATACTATCTCTAACTCACTCACTCACTCACTCACTCACTCACACACACACACAGGAAAGACTGAGCTGTTTATGGCGTCTTGGTTGGATCATATTGAACTGTAATGGCCATTCTGTGTTAATGTTTGTCTTTTTCTTTATTTTGCCTGAAAACCAATACATGGTACTTTTATCTGCAATACCGTCTCGGGTGTTTAATGTTGTAATCAGTATAAATGTCCTCCATTTTCACACCTGCCTTCTGAATGCTAGTCCATGATGTGAGACATTTCATTATACATTGGAACACAAGGGTTTGGTGCCTTAAAGGGTTAGTTCAGATTTTTTGAGTATTTTCTGTAGGAAATACTTACCATTAATGTAGTGGTTGCAAAGGTATTAATTGATTGCCCGAGTCCCGTGGTCAGAGTTATGGTCCGTTTCTGATAAATATGAATGTAGTTCCGGTAGATTAGTAGATTTGGTGGGGGCCGCTCATTAAAAATAAATACATTTAAAAAACTAGCGTCATTTGTATTGTTGACCTATTGCTACCATATAGAGCAGGTTTCGTTCAATTTCGAACCCTCTGTCACTTGGTACTATTTTTTGTGTCATATATTTTGTGCGTGAGTAGGCTGCCGCGGCGCAGTGATTCTGGACACAAACATTAGTACCATGTGACAGAGGGGTCGAAATTGAACGAAACCTGCTCTATATATGGTAGAAATAGGTCAACAATACAAATGACGTTAGTTTTTTTAATTTATTTATTTTTAATGAGCGGCCCCCACCAAATCTACTAATCTACCGGAACTACTTCATATTTATCAGAAACGGACCATAACTCTGACCACGGAACTCGGGCAATCAATTAATACCTTTGCAACCACTACATTAATGGTAAGTATTTCCTACAGAAAATACTCAAAAAATCTGAACTATAACCCTTTAATTCAAGGAAAGACATGGCTTTATTCAACACTGCCACTGCAGTGCACAAGGTACATGTAATAGTAAATAGTTTTAGTCTGCAACACTGCTGTGCAGTTATGCATGTGCTATGCAGTCTCATGTGTGCAACTAGTGTTTTGGTTGTTAGTGTATTAGCTTATTCTGCACCTGGCTTTGCTGTGAACAGTGTGCCACAGGATTTAATGATATAAATAAAGCCAGTTTACTTTTGGTACGTGGCGTTAACATGTAACTCCATTTTCATGTTAACGTGTTGTAACTTGGCAATTGACGATGCTCGCATATTCGTTACTATTCTGAATGCATGACTTTGATGTTGATATTTACCTGGTCGGGAGACTTTTGTGACATTCTTCACAAAGAACTGGAACTCAGACCTGCAACATGTAACAAACAATTAGGCTACAATCAACATAAACTAGTCTTTAATTACAATATAATAGCAGAAATAGGCCTAATGGATACAGGATAAGTGGGCACTTATAGGGACATCTGGGCACCTCGAAGTCAAATTGGCTATTTTGTATAAAATGTTAAATTAATCAGACTTAACTTGTTTATGCCACAAAATGACTGTAGCCTATACAGGTTTTGTAGCAATTGTAGAAATATTAGTCATTAATTGTCAAATGTTTTTTAGGACAAAAATAGCCAATTTAACCCCGAGGTGCCCACTCTTCCTTGGTGCCCACCTATCCTGTTACCCCATCATGTTCCCTTTCATTTAAATCACAGCTCATTTAAATAAGCGCTGCGTTCAGTAAATGATCTTAACTCTTACGGGAGATGCCAGGGCAAGTGTCCATCTTTGCCGATTCCCATGTCCCTGCAGGCCGCGGCGATCAGCCGGACGGGTCTCTGGTCCTGTTTGGCTGGAGCCATTACAACACAATGTATCCACAATATGTATCCAGATGAGTCCAGTGAGGAGATGAAAGACCAGGACTGAGTTCACAGAATACACATCACACACTGAGCGATTTGCTTATATAACACCCCCAACCACCGCCCCCCCACCCTCACACGCTTTATGCTTATTATCAGCAGAAAGCTTCAAACCATAGACTCGTAAACGCTTAAATAGTCCGCGTGAAATCGGAATTCCATAATCATTTTGCCAGTGAAACATGGCAACTAGTTCAAACTGCTGTGTTAAAGGGGGCTGTCCTAAACTGATGACGTAATATTTACTTAGTGACCACTATTATGCAGGGCTGGATCTTGGATCCTGCAGGATTCTCCTTGATTTCAACCACATCTCCTTGAGGACTCCTTGACTGTCATTTCTCCTTGATTTCTCCTTGATTTGCTCACCAAAATTCACTAGAACATAGGAAATTACATCTACTCTGTTAAAAGGTTTCTGGGGGAGGACCCCCAGACCCCTGCTTGGGGTGTGTGGTCAGTGCATGCAATCATACAGACATATTCACTTTGAAGTAATGAATCAAACACACAAAATTCACCAGAACACAGGAAATTATAACTACTCTGATTCTTAGTTGGATCAGGCCTGATCTATGGACCAGTGCGTATCAATACCGTGCGTGCCATAACGGCCGGCTGGATTAATTTAATATAGGTAGTAATGACTGTTATGGTTCACTACACCTAATTAAAAGTGAGAGTATCTGCAGATATGATTGTGTACTTTACTTGAGTAGGCCTATTTGGGAATCGGGATAGGCCTATATGACTTTCACAGTCACCACTACTACATTCAAAGACATTGTAGCCTAGTACTTTTGACTCCAATATGTTTCTAGAAAGGGAGAAGGTTCATTGAATTAACCAGTAACCACTTCACCCCAATTTCAGTGCAGTAGACACTTTAATTACTAAAGTTATTACTTCGATCTTAAGACACCCCAATTTCGGAGAGGGATCTCCATATTCAGTATGGGCAAGTGTTTCCAGAAAGCAGATTGAGACACATAGGCCTATAGACACACACATTCCCACACATTAATCTGTATAGAAGACACCTCTATCCCCTGGAGAACTAATAATATGGGTCTTTTATTCATTTATTGTGTGTGTGTGTGTGTGTGTGTGTGTGTGTGTGTGTGTGTGTGTGTGTGTGTGTGTGTGTGTGTGTGTGTGTGTGTGTGTGTGTGTGTGTGTGTGTGTGTGTGTGTGTGTGTGTGTGTGTGTGTGTGTGTGTGTGTGTGTGTGTGTGTGTGTGTGTGTGTTAGCCAATATCTTTGCCCTTTAGTCACTATTGGTGAATTATACTTTTGTATTAATAAGCAAGGGATAATGCATGGGGAGGTAGTCATTATTGAAATTTAAAGCCCGACAGGGCGATTAACCACCGAGGCGAAGCCGAGCGGACAAGTTCGCCTCGCAAAAACAAATGACGAAATGGAAAAAAACTCGCCCCAAAACACACTCGCCCCGCATTCTATTTACTGCCGATTTGCCTGTAATACCGCCGGTTTTGCCCCGGGGCGACTGTGTTTTGGGGCGAGCGTTTTGGTATTCCCCCGTTGTTGTGCCACGATAAACAAGGAAGTGCAGTGGATCAAATAGAATCACTTTTCGGTCATTGCATCGTCTATTTCTCACTTCAAATGTTTTCAAAAACATTGTTGAGAGCAACGTTTAGTTGTAAATGACATTGTTTGTTTGTTTACATGGCTGTCATGTTAGATAAAGCATAAAACCAAGCAACGCAGGTTGGCACAAGCAGGTGCTCTGAGTCTCTGATTACACAGTTTCCTCGTCAGTCTCACCGGTCATTATCATCGGTCATCCAGAAATAATGACCGATGACTGACCAATCAGAATCGAGCATTCAACCAAGCCGTGTAATAATACATGTTAATGACTCCATACCACCTGGAGAACTATTAAATACAGGCCCCTTTAAAGTACTACACACATTTTCCTACTCTGAGAATGTCTTGGTTGATAACAGAAAAAATACAATAACCATCACCGTTATAAGTGATGGAATGTACTTTAGGTAAACGGTGAACAGCATACACATTTTTTCTCAAGAGATTAATTTGCCCGAAAATATATACTGTTGTGTGTCATGACTATATTCAGAACACGAACATGATTACACAGCGGTGAAGGAGTACGTCATTTATTCGGAACAAGGTCTATTTCTGAGCTTCCGTGCTCCAGATAAAGGCATCAACTATATGCAGTTTTGATTGCATTTCCATATTGTTTATTCCTGATAAACGATAGGATCCAGTGTTAAGGCCTTAACTGTTCCAAATGTTTTATGAACACCCTTGCATACAGGGGTAAACCACTGCATCCTGTAGCCTCTGCACCTGCTGTCTGTAACAGTCCTCTGTAATATTTATAACAAACAATCTGAATGGCAAAGGGGCAACAACAAATTGGTGGAACATATTTTTTATTTTATTGTCAACTCATAACATTTAAAGAGTCATCATACAAAAATAATACATTTACAATCAAATGGAAGATATAAATACATGCATTGAGAGTACAATAGAGTATCAGTGATTCCCTTTAATATTTACAAAAGTGATTGCTGAAATCCTGACAAAATGTACAAAAGTTATAACTATAAAGTTAACTCACAACACGTCATGGCATAATAACTATAAACTATAAAGTTTTAGTTATAAATAATTACTTACAAAATGTGAATCTTTTCGACTACAAGACCAATGTGTTTCACAGGTTGTGGATTTGTTTCCATACATAGGCTGTGGCTAATTTAGGCCCTTAATTTAGGCGATATGGAGTTTGTACTAAATTTTAGATTGGTCAGGTTGAGGTGATGACACTGCCACCAGGCACTCAAGCAACACAACACCACCATTTTCATCAAATCGTGCAGGTTGCATTCACATAAGTGTACATCATTAGTATAAAGAACTAGTGCAGTACCCGTTTGTCAGAGTACTTGGAGGCTAATTACGGTACATCAGTCAATGACTTCTAAAAAGACAGACACACAGACAGACTGTGAAATTTAAAGGAAGATCGAAGATATTAGCTTGACAGTGTCTTCCATTGTGTTTGTTGAAATATCTGCATACAACGTGAAGAGGAATGAAGACAAGTAGGTGGCGCAACGTCTGCAGTTTGCACATGACACCTAGGGGGCAAGCTAGAAGAGGGTCAGCCTGTGTGTCTGTCTGCCTGTCTATGGCTAACCTTGCAAACAACAGGGCTGATGAGCATCAATTCCTTGTACATAATTTGACCTATTTGATCCCCTGGGGGAAATTCCATTTTCAGCTTTCAAGTCGTCAGACCTGAGCGCAGGGAGCAGTATATATTTAAGTGTCTTGCTCGGGTACACCTTGAAACATTGCCCAGGCCAGGAATCTAACCTGGGACCTTCTGTGTCACTGCCAGAATTTCTGGAAGCTTCTGGAAATGTTCCAGTAATGAAATGTTCTGGGAAACACTTCGTAGTCGAAAAAAGCCACATCCTTTGGGGGTGACGCTATAAAAAACATGACAGCTTTGCCACTGTCCAATTTACACATAATTGTACATTGAACATCAATGTTACACACCTCATTACTAATACTTTCATGAGGTTGTGCCTTATAGTTTTTCTTTTATATATACATATACATATATACATGAATCACAGAGAAATTTGATATCTAGTAATTACATTGTTCTGCATCTTTGGATGGACATATGGACATGACATGAAGCAGGACCCACGTTGTGGATGTGCTCCAGAGGGGGAAAAAATAAGTTGGCCCCTTAAAGGGCCAATCGTCATCATCAGCAACAACTACTGGTCTATTTGAGTCACCCAATGTTAAGACAGACCCAAGAGAATAGACAGACTGTGGGTCAGGTCAGGACACACTACAGGTGGTGACTGCTGTATGATAGAATAAGGGCCGTGGACTGAGAGGGCACCATCATTCTTCTTCTTCTTTTAAGTACACTAATTGCTTTGCTTCCAGGTTTTAGAACCATTCGCTGGTGTGGGGTCATCAATACGTCGTTTCAGACTGGCTTGTCCTCTAACTGCTGGAAAAAGAAACAATGAAATTGATTAAGTTATTATTTATGATTTGCTTTTATATACAGTTCATGAGTCAATTATGCATCATGTCATCTGTAAAATGTGCATGTCTGTTATCCAGTGAAAAGAGCACTTTTTCATCAACTCATGTAAGAATTCAACCAACATTATCTACCTGTTTGACAGGATACCATTTGCATGGATGGGTTGTCCGTAGATATCCGTGCACCTAGGCCAGTCCCCGTAACCACTCCGCCAACATTACTTCTCCCGTTGTTTACATTCATGGGTACTGTTTCCAATAGGCCTGCAGAGTAAACGAATGTCCATAGTTGAAATACATTTATCATTGTCATATTTAAATTGTTTTGTTTTGTGGAGCAGACTATCACCTGGTTGAATCTGGAATATATATTATTTGATTATCAGCTAAATGTGTCCATTGTCAAAACTAAATAAAATGTAGACATACTATTTTACAACTATACATATTGTATTAAAAGCCATGCCAGCTCATGTAAACACCAGTCATGGCAAATATTCATCTCAGGCCTACAGTAAGACACTCTCAACTATCACATTAAGAACCTTTGATTTAAGAGGACACTACCGCCATGTTCAACATTATCATTTGTTGTAGGGCTAATCCATTAGCAGCCATCACGCTGAGCAGCGTTCTCTGGCTCTGAAACACTGCCAACGTTGTGCTGAACTCCAGTGATGAACTACACTTATTCCTGCATCTGCCCACTGCCCAAAATGTTTGGACTTGCTTTGTATGGATAATATATTCTCAGGCATAGCCAGGAAAGACTGTATATCCAGTGGTACTCTACGTGGGGTACGGGGACCCCCAGGGCCCGGGGTCCTTGAGGGGGTTCCAGGGGGTCCCCAGCTAAACGATTGATAGTTAAGAACCAATGGACCCTAAGAAAGTCTGCAACTACAAAAGTGTACAAATGGAACCAAATGGACCCGCTTTTGTGCAATTTGGAGTTAAATCAACACGATTGTACAGTGTAGATTGGGGAGATAAAAATAAATAAAAAAATAAATAAATAATACATCAAGTTGTGGGTCCTCGAGGTTAAAAAGGTTGGTAATAACTGCTGTACATGATATTAGCTAGTGGGTCATGTTCTTACCCAGTCCTCTGTAGGAGGAGAGCTGCTGGTAGATCTGCTTCATTCTCTCTATGTGGAGACGGCTGGCCTCAGCATGGTGCACCATGGGCTTGGGATAGTCGACCCCTATGATACATTTGGCAGCCTTCTGGACCTCCTCTGGGGCGTTCCACGGATCATAGATGTACTTGGCCGGGAAGCCTTTCAATAAGGGAATATAACGTCTATGGTGGGGTTGGAGAGGTCAGAGAAATAGCAGAATGGAGAGAGAAGAACAGAAATTATTAACCAAATCCAACCTGGCATCACTATTCCCTATTAGACTAACATGATAGATTTAGGGAAAATCAACAAGCACACGTGTCGCAATGTGACATGTTATGCGCTTGCAGAAAGGCTGTTTATGCTATTCGTCATATGACAAAGTATGATGTATATGGCTTAAGTGGTTAATGTAGTCAAATGTGGAATAACGGAAGATACGATTGCTGATTTAGGATGTTACAACTGTATCATAAAACAAAATGATGTTTGACCACCTTTGACAAAGCATGTATATCAGCATAATCAAACTCAGTGGCCTTACTTCTATTTTTATTCCTTCTAAGTACTCAATTCATTACAGCTCTCTTGACGGAACCGTGGCAAACTCGCCTTTTGAAATGCCTGCCAAGCTAATCTGTATGTAATGCGAAGAACACACAGATCATTTGCTTGCAGAAGGGGCGGTGCATTGTGACATGCATGTGATCAGGGACGAGAGCTGCCATCGTCTCTCACCGTATGAAATCTCCATTGGGGTCTGTGCGTCGTCCGAATCCCACAGGGCAGTAGCAGTGGAAGAACTGCTGGAAGAAGGAACTGCAGGAGAGCCACATCCAGCTGCCGGCGTTTACGCTCCAGTCTGCATCTAATAACAGCTCCTCGAACACCTGGAGAAAGCGAACACACAACGAACAGTCATGTATGTTAGCCATGGCCTCAAACACCTGGAGAAAGCAAACACACAACGAACAGTCATGTATGTAAGCCATGGCCTCAAACACCTGGAGAAAGCAACCACACAGGGAACAGCCATGCATGTAAACCATGGCCTCAAACACCTGGAGAAAGCAACCACACAACGAACAGTCGTGTATGTAAACCATGGCCTCAAACACCTGGAGAAAGCAACCACACAACGAACAGTCGTGTATTTAAACCATGGCCTCAAACACCTGGAGAAAGCAACCACACAGGGAACAGTCGTGTATGTAAATCATGGCAAGCAGATTGAGCAGAATCTCACCCTTCCTGTGCAAACAAACCCCAAAGCATAACAGGCAGAGGCGTAGGAAACTATATGACCATACTGGCATCAATACATCATTATCTATTCACAGCTTTTTCCATATATTGGCCTATTATCTAAACATAGACCACATTCCAAAGAATGGCTTTATTTTTTGATTTGCGTCTGTACATTTTACACCGGAAGCTATCGACTTCCGGTGGGGCGCATTCAAGACAATCACGTTGCATAGTGTTCTGTCACGTGAACGTCAGACCCAAAAAAAGCTAGTAAAATACACGATTTTAAGTCCCATAGGCGCAGGTTTTTAGCTGCGGCGGACCTGGGATGGAGTTATGAAATTGTTCTACTGTACCACTCGTCCTAGGATATCATAAAAAAGGTAAGAAAAACATCGGGCGAAATTCTCCTTTAATGGATTATAGTATTACACCCGTCGCTCCAACATTCTCCACCGATTTCTGCTGAGATGGCAGGTTTACCTTCATGCCTTCCTCCCAGCTGATCCACAGGTCTCCTCTGGTGAGGAAGCAGGCCACGGCGTGTCTCGCCAAATGATGGATCCACCCCTCCTGTCTCAGCTGGGTCATGATGGCATCTATCCAGGGGAAGCCTGTCTGTCCCTCGGCCCACTTGGCCAGCGCTTCCGGATTCCTGTCCCAGGGGATCTGAACACAAACCGGGTTTCCTTCCATCTTGTCAAAGCGTGGATTATTGGTGGCAGTGGTGTAAAAGAACTCCCTCCACAACAGCTGCCCATACAGGGAGAGCGGTGGGGAGCTGTTTGTCTTTACCTGGTCAGAGGAAAATAACTTAATTACTCTGTAAACTTTTTATTGGAAATGGTTAACCACTTAAAACCACTGTCCTACGACGAATAGCGAAAATAGCTGATCTACAAGCTCATGCCATGACGTGTTGTGATTTTGCAGATCTGCTATTTCTGCAGTTTTTTAAAAACTTTTGACTAAATAATACATGTCCATAATAGGGACGCCAGGGTTTAAGTGGTTAAATATACTTGAACTAAGGATGCAACCATACACCTTTTAGCTGTGAATACAGTATAAACCATTGGTTCTCAAAGTGGGGTCCGGGGACCCCAAGGAGTCCTTGGGGGGGTACCAGGGGTTCCCAGCAAAATGTGTTAATATAGCGTCACAATCATTTTAACCATATTTTATACGTTGGCTATTCGAAAAATGCTGCTATAGATCTGCTATTTTTGGGGTCCGCAGCCAAATACATATCATTTTGGGACATGAAAAAGTTTGAGAACCACAGGTATAGACAGTATATGTTCATGTGCTCTCATACCTTCTTGTACAGATCTGTGAGTTTGAAGTAAAACAGTCGACAGGAGAGACAGCCAAAGCGCAGGTAGGGGCTGAGGCCTGTGGGGCTGGCCAGCAGGGAATTAGCATTCATACGAGGACGCTCAAAGTTGGCCACCCATGCCTGCAACAAAGCCAAATAGCTGTCACTACCACAATATAACATGTCACCACTGAGATGGTGAAGAGACTAATACCTTAATACCTTATCAACTGGGTTCCAACTACATAAAAGAAATCATCAGAAGTAGTCATATTAATGGCCAGTTGTATGTAAAAGATTTAATAAAATAAACACACACAGTCTTTGCTTGCTCAATAAAGAAACACAGTTTTTATAAATATTAATACAATTTTAATAAAATGTGTTTCTTTATAGAGCAAGCGAAGACAGTGTGCCGTGTCTATCCACCTCTCAACGGAATAGACAAGTAAACCAAGAGCACAACATAATATAATCATGATGAGCATATTCCACATCTCCAATTTCAGTTCAAGGAGGACAAAATACTCACATTACTTTTCTTTTCTTCCACTCACATCATATATAGATATCACATCTATTATGAATTAAGTGACATTTTTGTGTTTTGTCCTACTTGACCTGAAATTTTAGATGTGCTACCCGTTTCATATTTTTTGCAATATGCTCACTGGATTTTGGTCGTAGGTCTCCTCTGAGAATTCCATTGCTGAAGCGCAACCTCCTTTCCCAAATCTGAAATCCGGTAATTTTGCATGGGAGCCAATGCTCCTGGTTGTGTTCCCCAAAGATCAGAGGGAGGTGAACATTTCAGAGAGACTGGCACTGGCAGTGTTTATTGGTTTTCTCTATTTCTTGTTGAAATGAGACATTTCTGTCAATCTTTCTACATTTCTGAAGCAGTCAACGTGAAACTGACTTTCTCTTGGAAAGTCAAAGGTTGGCATGACAGATATGCATTTTTATGCATGCCTCACCTTCCTCTCCAGGTGTCTCTCTAGCCTTGTGAGTGCTTCTGTTTCTCCGCCTGGCCATACCGCTGTGGACAGGCCCTCTGTCTCAAAACCTGGAAAGGCCAAACACATTGTTAAATCCAGCCAGGCTTATCATAGTACAGTATATTAAGAAATGGTTCATAGCATTATTCAGAGCCCAACCGATGCTAGATTTGTGGCCCATGAAAGTGGTAAAACATTGGGACACATCGGCTGTATAATTTCTGATACCGATGTCTCAAAAAGTGTCAAATAAAGGGCAATATACTGGATCAGCCAAACCGATGTGTCTGTCGGGCTTTAGTAATATGTACACAACCTTGAGAAAATAAATTTGAACAAATGCGGATGGAAACTCACCAAGCTCTTCCAGGGAGGGTACCCCAAATTTGTCATCATGGTCATCACTGACTGGTGTGGCGCATGTCCTGGTGACCTTAGCCGTGATGGTCTCTGTAGGCATTTCTACACTGTCCATACGGCTGATGAGGGCCTGGAAGCGTTTGTAGGTCAGAGGGGCCTGACCACCGTTTAGTTCTATGATCCTTTAGATTGAAAAGGGCGAAAATATTGGGTCAGCAGACATATCACACACAACTAGGGCTGCAACTATTGCTCATCTCCGTGGCAATTATTCTATGGATTTGTCGATTAATGGAACAATCGAGAAGCACGTTTTGGGGATTTTTTTTCTTTCTTTTTTTTAAAATCACAAAATAATTCTAATAGATTTTTTGATAATCAACTAAATCGATTAGTCTGATTGACCACTTTGTGACAATAAAGCTGATTCTGATGTAACATGGTATATTTCCATGAACTCAAGTGGTCACTCACTTGTCTAGATCATAGAGTGTGTGTGATATCCGCGCCATGACTTCAACCCCGGCCTTGTTGGCCAGCTTCTGGATGGCAGCATCACGCTCCTTGCCAAACGGCTCTGAATCGTATTCATAAGACAGACGGTTGATGCGCCATTCCTGTGGATCAAAGAAACACACACACACACACACAAGTTCATGTCAGGTTCAGAGATTAGGCGTTCAGGAACTTTTTTTTTAGTCCGATGCCGATTGGGATATTTCACATGTTTGTGGTCCTTATATCATCTACTCTGGATTTTGTGAGCACTCCAGCAACGTCAAACTCCATTTTAACCATGTTAGATTAATTGAAAACACATGTCCTTGGTTCTGGTGTCTGTCTGATATTGTCCTTATAATGCGTCTCTGCTTGGAACTGGAAGGTTCCTTGTTTGATCCCTGGTTCTGCATGTAGAAGTGTCCTTGAGGAAGACACTGAACCCCTGACTGCTGCTCAATGAGCAGGTTGGTGACTTGCATATTTGCCTCTGCCGTCAAGTGTGTCAATGTCAAGCACATTGTAAAACACTTTGGATAAAGGCACTATAGAAATGCAGACCTTTTACCGTGTTATAATATTTGTACCAGAGCACTAGCAATGATGGAAGTGAGATAGAGAGCTTAAAAGCCATGGTCTTCATGGTAAATATTATTCTTTCCTTGTCTAACATGCAGAACAAATGGCGTCTCATGACCCTGATAGGATTAATCGCAAATTATGCATAACTGATGTAGTATGGTTTGCAGGCCAATACTGGCTAATTCAATTTTATGTCCTGAAGCCTGCATTCAGTAGATTGCAGTGATGTTTCTGCCATTTCAGTGATTAAATATTGCCTTGAAGAAGATCTCAAATTGAAAGCTTGCCTTAATGACTACAGTATTTTTAAGCTACAGTATCTCATCTACCCCCCCCCCCCCTTTTTGTAATTACAATTTAGGCATTTAGCAGACTCTTTATCCAGGGCGACTTACAGTAAGCACTAAGCAAGGTAACATAATTGTACATCAAATGCATAGAGACAGTGTAGTAACTTAGTGGCGCAGTAATCTAGGATCATAGGTAAACCAAGAACCTACAATAACATCAGTCTAAAGTTGTAAACAGTATAATACCGACACATTTTTTTTTTACATTGAAACTATATAAACTATAAGATGCCTAACCTGGCGTCTAAATTTTTTTTTTTTTTTTTTTTAATTAATAATTTTTATCCCGCGATTTTTGTAACCCATTTTTTTCACCCGGTGCCAATTTTCTAAGTGATCCTGGGCGCGACACCAGCCCTACACCAGCGCTACACCAGTCCCTCACAGCCAGGGAGGCCAGGGCCGAGCTCATGCTTCCTTCAGTGCATGAGAGCCAACTGACCTTCTTGTCACCTGACAGGGGGGAGTTTCCCTGGTTGGACGTAGCGCGTGGAAGGAACACGTTATTCCAACCAGTTCCCTTCCCCTCCATCAGGCGCCCCGGCTGTCATGGGGGAGGCAGTATAGCGACCAGGATTACTACATGTTTTTGTGAGGGTATTAACTACCCTAGGAGACACGGGGAGAACATGCAAAACTAAATAATTTTTTTTTTAACTTTTGCATAAGACTGCATGGTTGTCAAGGCAAGGAAAGGGCTAAGGTGGAGTCTGAAGAGATGAGTCTTCAGATTACGGCGGAAAATTGGGAGTGAAGCTCCTTACACACTGGGGGCGTTTTTTTCATGCGAATAATACGTTTTTTTTTAAAACCTTATAAAGTCAATGCAAGCTTCCATGGAGCGAAAAAGCGAAGCGAAAAAGCGTCTTTTAATTATTCGGAACGAGTCCGAATTTTGCGTATATTCGCATAATCGCCGGTGTGTAATGACCTTGAGTCTGCAGTCATTTTTTTGGGTCTTTTTCTGCCTTCATTTCATAGTATACAGTAGACTTAGAGGGAATGGGGAGAGAGCGATGGGGAGTGACATGCAGCAAAGGTCGTAGGGATCGGGATTTGAACCCACGACACCCTGTCATAAAGCTGCATTAGCAGCCTAATGACAACATTGGCGTAGCTGTCCGTGAACCCCGAACAGCTACGCCAGCCGGCCCGGCTGTGAGTCTGCAGTTTGGGAGCTAGAAGGGAGAAGAATCTGGGACATGTGGAGTGTTGTACCGGATGTTTTAGGGAAGGTACAGACAGCTTCCCTGTGTTAGCTGATCTGAGTGAGCGGGAGGGGTTGTGGGGTTGGATCAGGCTTTGAAGATATGGGGGTGTCATAAGCAGTACACAGGTAAGCAGTACACAGGTTTCATGCTAGACAATGGCCCAGATTTACAGACACTGGCCCAGAACAGATTAAGTAGGTATCATGCTGCATTCACACTAGCAGCCACAAAACGACCAAGCGTGGTCAGCTACACTGTCGCTGAGTCGCTGCTAAAGTGTTGCTCAACGTGCTCCTTGATGTCGTCAAGCGTGCATCCTTATGTACGAGCGATGAGCAACAAAAATATAAAGGCTTGGGTTAAAAAGAACAGGAAATCTGACAGCAAGAATTTGTTTTCTCCCATTACAAGCAAGAATTGTGAGACAGGTAGTGTAAATGGTGAAACAAAAACATATGATTGATTGATGCTTCACTGCGTCACTGAAGTGCTGTGTCATTATAGCTTGTGACGCAGCGATACGTGTCGGGCGTCGGTTTGTATCTTCATGTCACTGGCTTCCATTGAAAATGGCCTGTCTCTTTGTCGCCGCTAGCGTGAACCCAGTATGAGGCCTCTAGTTTGAGGGCGATATAAACAGGTGCACTCAGCCGATACTGTAACTCCACAGCACAATGTTTTCCCCTTGCATTTCACAGGCTTTAACGAAACATTAGCTGCAATATTTCCAGCTATTTTGAGCTTAACCCGTAGCCGTGGGTGTGCCGTTCTGCAGACAGAGTTGGTGACATAAAATGCAATAAAAGCCAATGTTCATGTGGTGGGTTTTCATTAGGCTCACCTTCTCAGTCGTTTAGCAGTGGCTGTACCAATTCCCCTGCTGTGTGCCAAACTTGCAAACCCATCAACTGCTGCTGACAAAGATTTAGGTTTGCCCCTTCAAACCACAGGCCTTGTTTTATCTCCACTCTCAAACTGTGAAGTTGTGTGCCTGGGGATACCTTTGCTCAATGTTTATGGCAAGACTTTTTGCACAAGGTTTGTTTGCTTGGTTATTATGATAATGTCACTCTAGGTTACAGGGATGATGTCACTGCTGTTTGTATGATTAACCACTTAAACCCTATACTTCATTGACCGGGGTACTCCAGGGGTCTGTCCCTGTCCTCTGTCCTCCTCTTTATTACCTCTACGTACACCAAATCCTGTCGCCCAAAACAGCCGATCTACAAGCTTGTAGATTGAGTGTTTTAGCTGAATTTTCACTGATTATGACATTTCCAGAACTCAAGAATTTGAACTCAAGGGTTCAAGTGGCTAAGACAGCAGGTAAAAATATTAAACAGAATCTATCTTACCTTAAAAAGGCGAGGGAAGACATCTGTGGGCTGGCCTCTGATGACGAACAGACGGGAATTAAGCTTGCGCAGACTGGTATCCAAATCCTCCAAACACTGCAGCAAAAACCTGGGAGTGAACAGAGAACATGTTTGGTCAACTGACTCACTATCTGAAACAATCATCTCAAGTCAAGTTTATTTATATTATAGCACATTTTAAATGACAGGTGTGAAATAAAAAAATAGGCGAAGATCAAAACATGACAAAAAATCTAAATAAAGCTGTGATCTGATTTGCAGACATAATGGATTCGGTATCATAACACTGTTATGCTCAGCTTAGTGAGGCCCTTTGTATTCTTTCACATAGCATACACTATTTAATAAATCACATAAATCACTACACCAGCATGACAGATACTGTACTTAAACCATATGAATCATCCTTACATGTGAATATGAATAGTCCTACGGTACGTCTTTCAACAGAGTAAGTAGGAGCGGCATTTGACTGTGATAGTTCAGTTGAGTGGCACTGGTGAGCATGCAGAACAAGATGACACCAGGCGGTATCACACAACAAGTTCTAAGGTTTTACAAACAGAGAATACCGTACTGGTGGACACATGATGTGACCAGGAGATATGAGACATGGAAAAGAACAGAATGTAATAAGAAAAGAACAGATGCATCTCCATGGTTTCCTGCAAGAAAAAAACTTAGTCTAGTTGCTACTGGAGGAGGGTGCACGGCACATGCTTGCGCACGCGAGGGCTGCACAATATGGACATAATTTCTTATCTCAATATTTACGCCAAATATTTCAATAGCAATACAATATACAATATGATGGGTTCACACTTATTTTATATTTGAAGTGTAGCAACAGTGAAAACGAAAAACATTCTTTAAAAAACAGCATATTACAGTGCCATAGTGGTATACCATGTTTCTGATGTTTAGTCTTGGTACTGATAATTCAGTCTCCGTGGTAAACCTAGCCCTAGACTGAACTGGTCTGGAGGAATCCCTGATCTTGTATCATTGTGCATATGCGTCATTGTTCTGATAAAGCGGTTGATGGCCATGGCGTCAAATGTATGTGCTTACATTACGTACCATAATATGACATAAATGTAAGGTGCCATAAATTGATGAATTAATGCCATAATAATTCAGGGGTGCCGTGGTGGTAAAAGTTAGTGTGTAAGTGTGCAGTGAGCTCAATAAGTTTGAGAACCACTGTGAGAAGACACTTTAATGTTAATATGCTGCCCTCTACTGGCCAAGTCTCAAATTGGCCAAGTTGTCAATTACTGTGTACTAATAATAATTTGATTTGCAATAGATTTAGCTTGTAGCTAACTTCAGGAGAACTAGTCAGGAGGATGTTGAGTTTGCACACTTCAAAACCAGAGATCTTGCCAGGGAGTAAAATAAGTCACTCTTATCAACTTAGTCAACTTTTATTGCTGATGGGGTCAGTTAGGTTAGGGTCAAACCAGATCAGGGTCAAACAAACACCAAAATGGCCCTATTTACTATCCTTGTAGTCACAATCTGTTAACAGGTCATAACAATGTCATGTTGAGGTGAATTTCTGAAAAATAGCGTTGCAAAGTGTATTTTCTTACATAGTCACAAGGAAAACACGCATTATTCTGTAAAAATACACGAGATTCAATGGCTAGTTTAACAAGGGTTAATCCTCCTAAACCTACACAAATGAAACAGAGACTAAGACTAAAAAGATTAGAACAGCCCAAATCAAGTACCCTTCTCGTTTCACTAAAATAACATGTATATGCATCCTTACTTTTCTTCCAGGCTGTCTGCAAACAAAGTGGTAGGCTATGCCCCCAAAGTGTACTTCAATCTGACCAGCCTCACTGCCCTCATATCAATACAGTTGTCATGAACCAAGGCAGCTATCCTTCACCATATATAAGTCTACAGTACAAACTGTACAGTATTTAGGACATTCAACAGTTAATGCAGAAGGGTAAGAGCTCACTGTCTTGGCTGGTGCTGGGGGGTGTGAGTGTGTGTGCATTTGCATGTGCGCTCAATGCATGTCAGCGCTGCTGGGAACACACTGACCTCATTCCAAGTACCGTACATTCAAGAACAGGACAGAGCAGCAGGAGACTTACAGCACGACGCGGGAAAAATGACTTACATAAACATAATGGTACGCCACCATGGCAACTGCCTCTCGATCACAATACATGATGTACATGTGTTTTCAGAACGAAACAATAATTACCAATCATTTCCCTCTATACCAATAGTTATCAGTCTCCGGAGCAGTGTGGTGGTGTTCACCTGCAGAAACACATTGCCCTCTCCATGTATTTTGGTTTTCACTGTTTGTTTTGGTAGACAGGGATGTTTTGGGGATCCACTGGATTAGAGTGTCTGCCCTGAGGAAGGGAGGTCAGGGTTCAATTCCCAGCCGAGTCATACCAATGACCATAAAAAAAGGTACCAAATGCCTCCCTGCTTGCCACTCATTATCAAAGGTTAATCGGGGTAATAGGGGTTATAGGGGTAAATCCCTGCAACATACTTGCACGTGCAGGGCCCAAGAGTTCGAAACTTTGAATCCCTCTCCGGATGGATCAGATTTGGATTTTGGGTGTCAAAGATTTTATTTGATTAATCAAACTTATATTTCTTATTGACATAATGTTTGCTGAGATAATTCTATGATCACAGATCGGTTATCAAAGTGATCCCAATGCTATTCTTGGAGGTTTGATTTGAACAAACCCAAATTCCAATCTGATATAGTCGGATAGGGATTACAAATTTTGAACTATTTTTGGACACAGGGGATGTAGTCTACTTGTACATCTAACTGTGCCTCCACACTAAGGAAACAGGAGAGCTATTGTCAATCCTTTTCTCTCTCTCTCTCTCTCTCTCTCTCTCTCCCTCTCCCTCTCTTACTTTGGGGATAGCCTAACTGATGTTCTCACATCACCATGGGCATGCTTTTCTGTTCTGTTGCTGTTCTGTTGCTAAACACACACACACACACACACACACACACACACACACACACACACACACACACACACACACACACACACACACATTTTATGGACACTATTAACCCCCTAAATGCCTAATCTCACCCCCCAATTATAAATTTAACCATAAACAATTCTGTCAAATTCTACTAGCCTACTTGTGGGGACATTTACTTTGATTCACAAAAGCACAAGGAGGACACATTCGAGTCTTCTCACCTCCATCTGCTGATGCCAACACTGGAGGACCCTGCGAACCAGGGGTCCAGGATGTACACACACCGCAGGGTGTCTGATCCCTTGATGGAGTCGGTCAGAGACGGGTTGTCGTGGAGACGCAGTCCCTTTCGGAACCAGTGGATGGTATTAACGACCATAGTGGCGTCTGTCTGTCGCGTTTTGTTAATTAAACAAAGGCTGACCTCGTTTATAGAACAGGAGGGAACAAAAACTGAAGACAACTGAAGGGTGTCTACTCTCACTTCCGAAAAACGTGTAATTTTCCGCTTCAACCTTGCTCCATGAAATTGTCCATCGCGAGAGAGAAATCGCCAACAAAAAAATCTTTGGAAGAAGTGGTGGTTCAATCTATGTAATAATAATAATACAGTAACAAGCAGACGTCACATGTGAAGAAAGCCCTAATGCTGCTGCAGTAATGAATGTTTATCAGCAACGCAGCACCCAGTTAAAACAGTGATCACTCAGTGATAATCTTCAGTGTTCAATTCGGTACGAGGGAAAAAAAATAACAACAAACGATCGAAGGCTGCGAAAATACCCAACTCAGCAACACATCCAACGCTGTCTGACAACAACGGCAGAGTTAAGTCATCATAACATAACATCTCCACACCCACAGAAACACGAGAAGTAGGCTACAGGCTGTGCAGCGACCAGCGTTGCCAGATTTTGCGAGAGAATTAAGCAACTAGGTCTATGAAAACAAGCCCAAAATATGCAACCTAGCTTAGCCAATCTACAAGATCTACAGCCGATGATCTACAA
Organism: Gymnoscopelus microlampas; assembly: GCF_963454915.1. Classification (NCBI taxonomy): domain Eukaryota; kingdom Metazoa; phylum Chordata; class Actinopteri; order Myctophiformes; family Myctophidae; genus Gymnoscopelus; species Gymnoscopelus microlampas. Next base: position 32,982,393 of record NC_139943.1, read on the forward strand.
GCTCACAACTTTAAATTTATTTTCACGTGTTAAAACTCTTGCAATAAAATGTGGAATATTTGGAATCTCTTTTTTTGAAACATTCTAACACAAATGCTCCGGGTGCACAAAACATTTTCATGAAAATATGAACCACTGGTTTAAATAATAATTTAAAAAAAATGTGGAAGCAAGCCTAAATAAGCAAGTAGCCTACGCGTTAGAAACAAGCCCATACAAGCAACTTTACAGAAAAAACAGTCCAAAGTGGCTTATAATAAGCGGACATGGCAACGCTGGTCTCCACCCACAGAAACACGAGAAGTGGACAGACGTGGTTGGTCTATAAGCCGCTGCTTATACAACCTTTGTACATGTCACGTTTCTGTAGCGTGCTTTTCTCTGCTGCTCACAATCACATAACATTAGCTTTATTATACATGTTTTACTCGAAACATAGATGTTGAAATTTCTGATTTGATAAATGATGTAGCAGGAACCCCTGCTGCTGCACAGTGAACTTCAAATGAGATTTATTTTTTAAACTATTGACTGAAACTGAAAAGAGTGTGTGTGTGTGTGTGTGTGTGTGTGTGTGTGTGTGTGTGCGCGCGCGCGCAGCAGGACCCGGATGAGCACATGTCAGACGGCAAGACCAGAACATTTATAATCTGTAGTACGACGGTGTTACTTGCCAAAAAGAACATTTCAACTAGGCTACTCAAATCCGCATGAACTCGCTGCCTGGGTAATGGATAGGTTAGGTAGACTATGTTTTAGAGACGGTATGTTCTTGATTTGATAGCTCCCCCGTTTGATAGGCTTTGTATTGCAAAACGTAGCCTACTCACATTTTGTACTTAAGTAAAACGAAGTATCAAAACTGCAATGTAGAAATACTCTGTTACAAGTAAAAGCCGGAATTCAACATTTACTTGAGTCTAAGTACTGAAGAATTGGTATCAAAAAGTACTTAAAGTACCGAGAGATAAAAGTAGAAAGCACTCATTATGCAGAATGTCCCATTTCATAAGTTTTCAAATGTATAAATTGTATACAAATCTTTTGAAAATATAGCAGATCTGCTCACAATGCGAATTGTGAGATTCAGGCCTACTGAAAACTGGAAATACTCCAGTAAAGTAAAAATACCTCAGTACAGGTACCTATACAGTACTTGAGTAAATGTACTTACTTGTCTTGTCTTGTCTTTACACCACTGTGGATAGGTAGATGTTGTTTACAGTGTTTTAGGCGGTTACGTTATTGATTTGATAGGCTTTGTATTAATTATTATTGTAGATGTATTTTCGGGAAGGTTATGATTTGTCTATAGCCTAAATTACATATGGCCTAATAAAATGTTGGGGGAAAAATAGGAATATTATTAAATTGTTCTGGCAATAATTCAAATAGGCCTAATAGACTGAAACTGATGTCACTTGTTTTAAAATAATTGTTATATGGAGAATTATCTGATTATCTGTCCACAATATAGACGGATTTCCGCGCGACGTCATCACAGAGCAGAATGCGCAATCTGCGCATGCCTGGGGGTCAGTGGGGGAAAGGCGCGTTCGAAAATACAGCCCTGAGCGGCAGTGAGCGCACTGGCCAATACAAACTAATAGGCGAGTGTGCTCCGGTGCGTAATTTCCAAACGCACCCATAGGCTTCCCCCCGCAGCTGCGCGGTCATATTCCTCTCATGTTTACTAACAGGAAACCTCCCTATATAGCTTTGACAATTTCTATTTTATTTAATAACGTCTCCCTCTTCTCTTTTCAGAATAATGGTCGATGAGGGGATGTCCCAGTCCCACACATCAGTGGCGGGAAGTAACTAGTATGTAAGTACTGTACTTAAGTACAATTTTGAGGAACTTTGACTTTACTGGAGTATCTCCAATGTTCAATACTTTTACTTCTCCACTACATCTCAGAGGCAAATATTGTACTTTTTACTCCACTACAATTATTTGAAATGTGGTAAACCAAAAACTAGTCAGGATAAAGCATGTTTGTTTGATGAAGAGCTGTTGTGATACTGACTCAATGAGCAGGCCTAAAGCACATGAAGGCAATGTGTTTCAGTTGTGAGTTATCATGTGTAAGCTACTAGTGTTGTTGTAAAGAAGTGCAAAAAGTCAGCTAAAGCCTCACTACACCAATGTCATTATCTATTAAAACAGCACATTTAAGTTCCTTTAAGTTTAAATTCCTCTGATTAAGAGCATCAGCTTCAGAGCATCAACAAGTATCTTATCAGCTGAGTGACGTTTCCCTGTCATGAAATGACTCTGCTGCCACCTAGTGGAAACTTGGGTGATTCTAATATTTCACACTGCTTGCTTGGCAGGAAGTGTTTAAGTGAATTAAACCATCACTGGTAAAGTGGTGTTGGAGCAAGTGTGTAAGAGCATTTGAGCCATATATATGATTGCTTGTTAATTACTTATTAATTGATGATGTCACTGCAGGGCTTGGTCAAGGCCAAGTTGCCTAGGTACTTAACAGGGCTGTAATCAGCAGCAGGTGTTGCCAGTGGCAGAGGCAAACAGTTTTCGACTGTGTTACATGACAGCTGGAGGTCTGTGTGCGTTTGACTGTTTATTTATGTTATTATTTACTGTATGCTGGAGTGATTGGCACAAAGGCTACTAAGAATAAAACGTTTGTTTATTAACTCAACGGACACTTGTGGACATCAGTTTGTATATGGACCACACGTCAGAATTCCCTCGGCAACCAGTGTAGTGCCAGAAGTATAGGACTTTGACACTACACTTAAAGTACACCTAAGTATTGGACTTGGGTGCTACAACACAGCTAGATTTCTATTTAATCTCTCAATTTATTTAGGTATACCCTAGTCAGATTTTTAGTTTAGCCCATTTTTCATGTGTGCTGAAAAATGCTGCTTGATAGATAGGGACAGATACATGTAGAGAAGAGAAACATGTTCACTATTTATTTGTTTCACCTTTACCAATGTACATTCTCTTTCATGCTATTACTGCTATTCTTTACTCTTTGTTATTGCTTATTTTATGCTGCTACAATGTAGATTGTAGAGGAACCAAAACCAAAGAATCTTACTTGTATCATGATTCATCATGATTTGAGTGCGTGGGTATCTCATTTTAAATAAGCCGTTGTGCTTTTATGAGCGATCCAGTTTAGAGGACCTTGTATTGTGAATTGTACTTCCATGTACTGTTTCCATGTCTTTTCTAAATAAAGTATTCAATCAATCAATCAATCAATCAAGTATGTACTTGTAAGATGTAATAGTACAAACGTGATGCGTTGTGGAGTTTGTAGATTTTAATTTTTCTTTGAAAAATGTGGAATATTTTTGATCATTTTAATACAACACATCTTTTTATCTAGGGCCAAATTTTAATTTGGGGATCCTCGACATGAAACACTTTGAGAACGCCCTGATGTACTTGTTGCAAAATCATTCTCCCACTATATTCTGTACATTATTTTATTTCTGCTGACATTTTCATTTAAAAAAAAAACTACATTACAAGCTCACAACGTTTTTGTTGAATTTGTTTAGGGTTAGTATCTCATTTGGTTCAGAAGCTATATTGAAATAGTACTAATTACTAACTTATTTTCTTTCTTTCTTTCTCCCAACTTACTCTAGGCCAAAGGAGCCATACGGGTACAAGTGCCAAGGTGATGACCCCAGACGGCAACAGTGAGGAGTTTGACGTCCCGGTGGGGTTGTTGCAAGGGGATTACCTCACCCCCGTCCTCTTCATTATAGTCCTGGACTATGAATTTAGGCAGGATATCAGTGGAGGGTACCAAGAACTTTGCTTCACTATGACACCTAGGAGGTCTCTAGACAACTCCCTGCTGCATGTCAATGAAACTAAGGTTATCTCCCTCCCGGATCAATCATCAACCTTTAATGACAACAGGAGGCATTGCACTGAAACAAGTAATTTACTTTGAATATCTGGGCTCATGGGTCAACTCGACAGAGCAAGATCTTAAGGAAAGAACTTGCATTGAGGGCTCTCAATGGCATGGCCAGTGTGTGGAAGTCCAACCTCCCCCCAATATGAAGCCCAGCTTCTTCTCCTATATGGCTGTGTGAATACTGGACCCTGAAGCATGCCCTACAGAAGTCCCTGGATTGGTGCTATACCAGAATGGCACTGTATGTGCAGTACTAAACATCAACCAGGATAAACACGTTACCAACAAGCATCTGTACAGTACGGGGGCGACAAAGGGTGAGTGAAAAGATAGCGGCCAGCCAGCAGACTTGTTTTTTGGGAGCCAACACACGTGCATCGATAACAAGGGCATCCTACGTGGATGTACTAAAGGAAGATGCAGGGGCGGAAAGTACTGGCAAGCTAGCCAGATGGAGATGACTGGAGACACTGCTGCTCGCTAGAGAGGGGGGCTCTTTCTCTCTATCCATGGGTTCCAAAGTTTGACCATGTCCAGCACCATCACTTGCTGTACACAACTGATGAAGTCAAGAAGAAGACGACTTAAAAGTAGGAACCTTGTATTCATTTATTTGCTGCTGGTGCTTGTGTTGTATGCTGTGTAGTAATGTGATTCAGGCTGTTGCAGTATTGCTGTCATATTGGGTGTATGCTGCTGCGTAATGATAGCAATGAAAAATGTTCAGTGACTGTTTCTGGCTCTGAATTGAAGGTTGGTGTGAATCTACACACTATTGTGACTTGTGACAGGGTACAGTACGGCTCTTGGTCACTTCAAGTAGCCCATCTGTGAGTTTGCTATATCCTTTAAAGTTCAAGCTATAGGTTTTGAGCTATAGACACTCTTTAAATCCATATGTTCATCTGTAATTGAGGGATGATGTGAGTGTGTGTGTGTGTGTGTGTGTGTGTGTGTGTGTGTGTGTGTGTGTGTGTGTGTGTGTGTGTGTGTGTGTGTGTGTGTGTGTGTGTGTGTGTGTGTGTGTGTGTGTGTGTGTGTGTGTGTGTGTGTGTGTGTGCGTGTGTGTGCGCTGACACAGGAGGATCTACACGTTTCACCCCCCAGCCATCACGTGCGCAACTCAGAAAGATGGCATAATTTTCATTTTATTGCCTACCAATTAATATAACAATTAACAGTACACAGAATGTAACACTGATATGTAGTATGTTTGGCTCCTCCCATACATGATTCACTTTTTTAATAGCGTGATTACAATTTTAACATTGTGATAATTCTATATTTTTAATATTGTGTGCTAATGTTTCATCAATTGAAATATATTCCTATTGCTGCCAAAACTTGCTCGCTGGGGCTTAGGGATAGATTTTGAACAAAATAGAGGGCCCCATAATTCTGTTTTTGTTTAGGTACCCCAAAGACATTGGGCCGGCACCGATGATACTTACTGAAAATGGCATAGGCGTATTAAGTTAATTATTCTTCTATGCTTTGCCTTTATTATCATTTGTACATTTGTATCATCTATGTAGGCCTGTTATCTTTCCAATGTATCCTATTGAATTGAATGTTGGGTATGTAGAATTTTCTAAGAAAGGTGAAGTTTCAATATTGGACACACGGGTTCGCTGTTGCACCTCAGATTACAAATCAGTCGGTGGTTCAGCCTCACAGATCAGCAGGCTGCTGGAAACATGAAGCAGCAATCACTCAAACAAGGAACTCATGTATTGAATCCCTCATCAGTCAAAGAAAATGCACGTTTTATGAGCTGATATCCTCTCTGGAGTGATAAACAGTGTTGTAGGCCTCACCATGGCTATATATACTGTAGGCCACTGTCCCCCCAACACACACACACACACACACACACACACACACACACACACACACACACACACACACACACACACACACACACACACACACACACACACACACACACACACACACACACACACCATTGACCATTGTTGTCGCTATCTTCATCACGTCAGCCTGTATTTTCTTTTGAGCAGATCACTCTGACAGATCAGTGAAAGGAAGCTCACTGACACTTCCACAGAGCCCGCCCAGGTGCCAGTTATGACTAAATAACTGCAAGGCTGTGTAGTCTGTAGGCACAGGTGAGACTGTATGTGTGTATGTGTGATTGGTCATCAACGAATGACCTTTCAGAATGTTTTCAATTAGCTCTAATCCAGGGGTCTTCAATGTCTTTTCAGGCCAAGGACCCCTTAGCTGAGAGAGAGATGAAGCAGGGACACTACTACACATAAAGTTGTGTTGCAGATTAAAAATGTTCATAGATTTCATAGATAGCTACATACTTGTTTGACATACATTATCTTTTCTATTAATATGTTGGATTCGTGTTAATGTGTATTTTCAGACATTAACCTTTTAAACCCTCAATATTTAGTTGTTTTTTCTTTTCCCTCTACACCAACTCTCCAAAAATAGCAGATCTACAAGCTCACAACGCCTTGCAGCGCGAGGCGTTGTGAGCTTGTAGATCTGCTATTTTCGGCAAATATTCCCCATCACACAAAGATTTTGTGTGATGGGGACCCTGTGTGTGTAGTTACTCTGAGGACCCCCTGGGGGTCCCAGACCCCCTGTTGAAGACCCGTGCACTAATCCAAAGCTATACAGAGAGGGATACATTATGCATGCAATCCATTATTAATGGCAGCATTGAGTCGTGTTACCATCAGACACGGTCCCTCAGAAAATATCTAAAAAGCCTGACCCCCTCTCAAGTATTAACACAAGCCTCAATTGTTGCCGTTATCAGAATTAGCTACTTTTCCCCTTAGGCAGTGAACTATATTTGTGTGTAAGTAGCCTATCTGGTAAGGCGGGCTTTGGGGTATTCCGCTAACTTTATTAAGACTTTGGTGAACAAACAACCTTAATGCACAATGTTTCCATTTGTACCCATTTGTATTAATACACCATAAATAATTAGGCAACTGGCTCATCAATAGCTCTCTTTTCAGTTCACTTCTATAAATATTTTGAACTTCAACATATTTATTTAAAAATATATACAACAGCTGAAGTAAACTCTGTAGGAGTCATTGGCTAATAAAAAAGAACGGATCTCTAACTAGAAAAAGTGCTCCTCAGAGCACAGGTCTCCGCCAGGTCAGGTTATGGTGGGCCAGCAATGTTCGGAATGCGACAATCATGATGGAATATGAAAAATCGGAAGGATCCATCTTGATCACTTGACTATAGAGATAATGTGTACCGATTTGCGTTATGCTTGGACGAAATTTGTAGGAGTAATATAAAAAAAATATGTGTTCCTCAACGTAGTGCGAATGTAATCGTAAAGTTTCACTGCAGTCGGACCCTGCGTTCATGATTTGGCATTTTGTCCAAAACTTTAGATGTCAATCTTAGCCAATCAGGATGGCATATGAAAAATCTAACTGATCAGTCTTGATCACATGACTATAGAGATCATGTGTACCGATTTATTAACATTTTGAGTAATATAAAAAAAATGTTTTACTTAAATCGGCCTCCTGGTGCTATAAAAGGCAGATGTGAAAAATGCAGGGCAAAGGTTTTTCCTTGGACTCTAGGAAGTGTGCATACAAAGTTTTACACAGATCGGTGCAGTTATAGGTAAACACACAAATTGGCCTGGTATAGCACCACCATGAGGCTGATTAGATTTCTTCCTCGGCCTAGTGGCAATGTGCGTGCACAATTTCACGGAAATTGTTCATGATTTGAGGCATTTTATTCAAAACTAAGCACTCCTGCAGACTTTGGAAGCCAATCTTAGCCAATCAGGATGGAATATGAAAAATCTGAAAGACTTGTTTCGTTTAGTGACTATAGAGATACTGTGTACCGATTTGCGTGATGTTTGGACAAAATCTGTAAGAGTACTGACAAAAAAATGTGTTTTACAAAAAACGGCCTCCTGGTGGCGCTATAACAGGCCCATGTGAAACATTTGGGGCAGAGGTTCTGCTCTGGCATCCAGGGAGTGTGTGAGCACAGTTTCGCTGTGATCAAGCCAACAGTCCTGGAGATTAGCTGGGTGCAACAGGGTGCAAAACAGTCTCGGCCATGCCTTCGGCCTGGCGGAGACAACAAGGCGACAGCCGCGACACCGTGGTACTACGGACTATACATTGCTGTATACTCAATTCCCCACGGCCCCGCCTCCTACACTCAGGGCCACCACTGCGTAAAACGCACAGGGAGCCCTGTTGATGCACTAAAGATGCTGTTCCAACTTTAGACATCAGCGGTTTGCACGACTTTTCTCCACAAAGGTTTACCGAATTAAAGAAGAAAAAAAAAAGCATCCATGTTACACAACTCGCACAGAAGCTTGCGCAGCATTCAAATGTAATCGTCGCGGGACATTTCACGCCACTATTCCCAAAAAAAAGCCCTCTTTATTTACCAGCATGAGGTGCAGTTATAATGGCCAGGAGTAGCAGCAGCAAGTCAGTGGCGAGGACCCTGGAGGATCTGACGCTGGACTCGGGTTATGGTGGAGCCGCCGACTCCTTCAGGTCGTCCAGTGCGTCGCTGTGCTGCTCCGTCGAGGCACACGGTGCGTCGAACGCGCATGGGGGGAGGAATTATCACTGGCATCTAACCGACTCGATGCACAGTCGACAGAACAGTCTGGACACTGTCAACACCGTGCTGGTCGAAGACGACGCCGAGATCCTGGAGTGCTCCGGGCACTGCGCTAAACTACCCGAGCTAGAGGATGTGCCATGGAGCCTCGGGGAAGTGGAGGGTGCGCTGACCGGGGACGAGGAGCTGCGGCTGGGGACCCTGGCGCTGTCACAGGACATTCTGCTCAGGCTCTCGGTGCTGGTCAGCCGCGCGCTGGTCCGGGTCGCCAAAGAGGCGCAGCGGCTTAGCTTGCGCTACGCCAAATGCACCAAATACGAGATCCAAAGTGCCATACGGATCGTCCTGTCATGGACCGTCTCGGTGAACTGCATCACCGCGGCGCTCAGCGCCCTGTCCCTGTACAACATGAGCACGGAGGACAAGTTCAGCCGCGGCAAGTCGGAGCGCTGCGGGCTCGTCTTCAACGTGGGCAAGGTCTTCAGGTGGATGGTTGACAGCAGGGTCGCGGTCAGGATCCACGAACACGCGGCCATCTACCTGGCCGCCTGCATGGAGAGCCTGTTCCGGGAGATGTGCGCGCGGGCGCTACGTAGCGCTTTCGTGGAGCAAGATAACGGGATTCCCAAGTTCACGGTCGAGTGTTTGGAGCAGGCCATCAACAATGACTCAGAGTTATGGGGCGCCCTGCAACAGCACCAGCACCTCATTTGTGGGAAGAATGCGAGTGGTGAGTTGTTCATGAAAGAGAATGTGCCCACACCTGTTACTCTTTAAATTATATAATGCCATTTTAGTGCCAAAATGCACAAAAAACGTGGGTTATTTTGTGTTACTTATACTGATATATCCATAAGTCCACCCTCTCTCATCAGAACATGCAGGCTGGCTATTTTTATCAAGACAAACATGGGAAGAGGCGGTATTGGATATATTCCAAATTGCATTCCCATACAGAGACATTGACCCAACCCATTTTCACAAACATCTAAAAATGTAAGTAATGAATTCCAGCTGTAATCAGTCCTCTGGCATAGGCATACACGGGCCCGGTTTCCTCATGGTTGACTCTGTGAGTAAGTAAGTGATGCCTGAAGTTCCTCTGAATTTCAGAGGCTAACATAAGGTGTGTAGTTTTGTAATCATGATATTATTTTTTAACTATGACTGGAGCAAATAGAAGCAGATATCCAAATGGTTCAGCACCAGGGATGAATGGATCTTATCCTAATAGGCAGGGCGATCCTTATCTCTGTGTGTTGCTGAGTGTTGTATTTCAGAATACGCACATGGAATTCCTCTTTACTATGTCATTAGTTTGTAAATATGAAGCAGGAGCATGGAACAGGATCTGTCTACCCCTAAGCCCCTTGTGCTTCTCAAAGTGGGGTCCAGAGACCCCCAGGGACCCTTGGGGTGGGGGCGGGGGGCTTCCAGGAGGTCACCAGTAAAATGAGTTGATATTAGCATTGAAATCAGTTTACCACTGCCCTAAGCATTGTGGGTGCCTGGCTGTATGATTACACCTCTCACCCAAGAGCCTGTGGTTTAATTCCTGGGGTACATAAATGTCTTCTTTAAAATAAAATCACACACTCTACTTCTCTACTTCAGCCAGCTACTGTATCATGATGGCTCTATACTATTCCCTAAATCCCAACTGTGAATTTAACTCACAATAACACTCAGGATTTTACTGTGTAGAATTTTATAAGCTACTGACAAGCTTTATTAACAACTTAAGCCTGATTTATACTTAAGCCTTTTTGAAAATATTGTATCTACGGCCTCAGAACGTGTTGCATCATGATGCAGTGTGAGCTTGTAGGTCTGCTATTTCTGAGTATTTTGTTTTTCTGGAAATGTTTTGAAAAATGTCACCTATAATGACATGCCTGTAATAGCGATTTAACCCTCATTTGGTGGATGCCATGAAATGCTTTCGAGGCTTGTACTCAACAACTCCAACAGGTTTATGTAATAAACAGCCTCAGGGAACCTTGGTGCTATCATGCGTTATGTTTAGAATAGGCGGACGAAACAAAGGAGTCAGAGAGAGAGAGAAGGACAAAAGATACAGAAAGAGAAAGTAACAAAGAGAGAGAAATAGTTCAGAGACAGAGATAGAGAGAGAGGGAAGACAGAGAGAGTGACCTTCAAACCCTATTGATGCAGTTCTTGAAGGAGGCTGATGAAAGAATGGAGTCAAGAGGCCAGGTTACATGCTCAAGCACAGGAGCTTGGATGTAGAAGGCCAAATAGATAAACAGTCCTTGCACCAAATCTGTGCAGTGAAAATGTTAATTTGCTTGTATAGTTACGGCAGACGTTGTCGGGATGAATCAGTATAGATTATTTGCTTGGTTAGCAGTATAAATAACTGTAGACTGATAACTGGGACACAGTGCAGGCTGGAACATGGTACAAGAGCCTCACATGCTGCACAAAAGGACACCTCAAGATATACAGCATGACAACAGACCACATATCAAATGCTAAGCATGATTTGACCTGTCACAATATTGAATATGGCCCATCTGAAAATCTAGGTAGTCAGTTCATTGTCGTCTACCTACTGTAGGTTCATCCATGGTCAGCGCCAATGCTAGTGTGTGTAGTATGCATGCTGTGCACCAAAAGGATGCAACTCCTTTTGCCTATGAAAAACATAACCTAACGCTCGCAATCTATTCATTAGAATGAGAAGTATGAATGCATGCTATCTACTCATCAGTGTAGCTAATATAGTACCTCTTGCAAGTGAATGGCTGAATTTGCACGACAAGAAAGTTAGATTCATTTGGATTTCAAAGCCCTTGGCATTCTAAAGCTAACGCCTGATTTATACTTGCCGGTGTCTCGCAGCGAAAATAGACATGACCTACAGGCTAACAACAACACATTGTTCTTGTGAGCTTATAGATCTGCTGTTTTCTGTGTGAGACACAATGCACAAGTATAACTCAGGCTTAACAGGTACCAAGCAAGTTAGCTACCTAGCAGAAGGCTAAAGAAAAGGAGTATAGTTTATCCAGCAGGTGATTTCAAGAGAGGATCTGTGTCTCTTCATTGACTGTAAATACAAAATCATATGTGACTTAAATCAAGTGAGTTTGAAAGGTTTGCATTGTTGTTGTGAAACCGCACACAGCTGCAGACAATATGAACACATGGATAGGGAAGTGAGGGAACATATTGCTTCAAAATGTCAGTGGAGTGAGAAGAAACATGCTTCAACCGCAAAGTATGTTTGTTGTTGCTTTTTGGAGGCAGATCATAAAGCACCAGAGTGTCATTCTAGAAGTGGAAAAAGCATATGCTCTGACTGCCACCAGGTCACATATGCTGATACGGGTATATTCACATGCACCTATTTGGTGTTGACAGATGTTCTTTGTAACAGAAGATTCACAAATCATCCTGCAGGTCTGGCCTGACAGACAGACAGACAGACAGACAGACAGCTCTTCATTTTTGGGTGTCCAAAGGTGCTGAACTTGCATCAATAAACATGCCAGGTGTCCCATAGCATCAAATAGGTCAGAGAACAATCTATACTTCCCTCGGGCTTAATTCCACACGCCAATTGATTTGTCACATTTAGGCCTTTGAAGGCAGCGGACCGAGAAAGATATGGTCAAGAAATTCATTGTTGTAACTAAAAACGGAATTGTAGATTATTATACGCCCACTGGCGTATCATATTTATCTAAATAGATAAGCAGAATAGCTTAACTAAATGCAACTCGACACACAGATGTGGAGGGTCATTCAGGCCTTTATGTCATGCATCCTGTATATTAGACTAGTACGATGATCTTAGCTTCAGTATAGAGGAGGTGTAGTACAGTATTTTGTCAGTAGCGTGATATGCATTAGACCACGGAATTGATATTGATCAGCAGACGATAACAAATAACAAAGTGAAAACAGAGCTCTCCTTGTTCTTGGCTGTTTTATTGGCTGGTATGGTGATATTATGGCAAGCTGCAACACATGACACATATTATAACACTATAATGTCGCACCTGCTGTTGCTGCTGGTTCTACATTGGCGCATGTAGCATATGGCAGCCACCTACACGCATGCGAGCACAATCACACACACACACACACACACACACACACACACACACACACACACACACAAACATACATAGATGTGCATGACACCGCACACACACACGCGCACGTGCGTGCACACACACACACGCACACGCACATATACGCACGCATGCATTGCACACACCTCTCCATCACTGACTCAGTGTTCCTCTCAGGTGTAGGGTTTCCCTTCCTCGCCTGTGGCATCCTGTCAGAACAGGAAACCACCCTGCAGTATTATTGTGGAGTCGTACTTACAGCTCCCGTTAACCTAAAGAACACAGCGCTGCATTTGATTTCCCTGCGGACGTGCATGTCAGAGAGAAAATGTATATTCGAACATGATCTCTATAGTCCTCCGGGAGGTACACCTCCCTGGAGACAAGTTCTGATCATACCTTGGCAGTGACTTGTCTTGGCTCAGAGGTGGTATGACTTTCAAGTCCGGGCAGATATTAGAGATATAGCAGCTTGGTGGCAGAGTTTCAAGGCCTTACATCTGCCCGTTGTGTTTTAACCACATGAGCGTATAGCGTCCATATTCTTGAGTGAACATTCGGCAAAAACAGCAGATCTACTTGTAGATCTACTTGTAGACTTTGCATTTTGGTGGAAAAAGAAAAGAAAAGTATACTCTCCTGGAGGACTCCAGTCAACAAAGTATATAGGTTTTAAGTGGCTAAAGGCCTCTTCATGATGCTGGTGGCGCTGGTGGTTGTCCAGGACCAAAATACCACAAATGTCTGTATCTACATATCTGTCTGTCAGTGTGTCAGTCTGTCTGTGTCCCTCTTAATTATGCACATATATGGACTGGAGGTCCTTGAAGAATGCATAGAAACTGTGTGTGTGTGTGTGTGTGTGTGTGTGTGTGTGTGTGTGTGTGTGTGTGTGTGTGTGTGTGTGTGTGTGTGTGTGTGTGTGTGTGTGTGTGTGTGTGTGTGTGTGTGTGTGTGTGTGTGTGTGTGTGTGTGTGTGTGTGTGTGTGTCAGTAGAATAAATATTATTGCTAATGTTATTAATTGTTAGTAAGATATTTATGAGCCATCCACAGTTGTAATTGTAATTTAAAGCTGCAATCAGTAACTTTCATGTCCTACCCAGGACTCGAAGCCTGGTCTCCCGCAAGACCACATTTTCCAGCACTTTTCTGCTTAGCCAGAGGCGATATTGGGCTTATGAGCTTCAGGCAGTACTACTTGTCTACCAGTAGGCGTCCTCACACCAGCCAGGGTCTACATTTCTCAATGGAAAAGTAGGGAGACCACCTCCAACCACACGTGCAGATGTTCTAGTTATATTGTACTAACATACTCTATCATACAGAATGGTACATCGCTTACCGGGGTTCCCCTGGGGGTCTATCCTTGGTCCCCTCATTTACTCCCTCTACACCAAATCTCTTTCGTCGAAAATATCCAGTCTACAAGTGTCCCACCATGTTGCAATGCAACATCTTGTGGATCTGCTGTTTTTGCTTAAGAATGTTCCTCTATTTTCACCGAATGTTTGCCTATTATGCCATGCACAGAATAGAGACGGTGGGGTTCAAGTGGTTAAAATGTCATTTTATCCATTGAAAGAAGTTCCAGTTTGTGGTTTTAAAACAGCCAATTATGACTGTAACTGTACCTCTACTATATAATTTATGATTACCCTTACAGGGGGTGAAAGGCAGGTCCTATTCCACTCACAGGAGTTTAGTTTCTTATCCAACAGCCGGTGTTGCCTTGCGAGGTCTGTGCCTGGTGCACTCAGTCACACGCGTTTGCTGGAAGCTTTGTCAGATCACATCAGACACACACACACACACACACACACACACACACACACACACACACACACACACACACACACACACACACACACACACACACACACACACACACACACACACACAGGAGGAAAAGTTGAGAGCTGCACTGGTAACATTCTGCTGGAAGAACTGTCAGGTCGACAGATAGACAGACAGACAGACAGGAATGATTGGGTGCAGTCACTGGTACCATTCTGTACTTGGGGAGACCAGTCCCTGCAATGTCTGGGCATGGTGGAGAAATACGCTAGTATTTGCTTGCAATGTGTAGGAATGTTACCCCACACACACACACACACACACACACACACACACACACACACACACACACACACACACACACACACACACACACACACACACACACACACACACACACACAGTAGTAACATTTACTTACTTTCTAAAATCTTGAGGTACGCATACTTTTACTTTACTATATTTGCTATTTACTATTCTACTCCACTACAGCTCAACATTTACTACTCCAACAGCTCAGTGGCAAACATTTGCTACTTCACTGCAGCCTGAACGAGTGATCATACCAATTACCCTTTTATGTTTGGTATTGTAATTATATTTTGATGCCAATTATTTTTGACATTTACTCTGAATATAGGACCATTACCTGTACAAAAAAACACACAACAACAATCAAAAATCAAGAAACAGGTTTATCTGTCACCCACTCCTACTAGTACAAGCAGTGAAATGTTGGTGGGACATGATCTGCAGAGACTCTGCTAACACACACACACACACACACACACACACACACACACACACACACACACACACACACACACACACACACACACACACACACACACACACACACACACACACACACAGACACACACAGACCTGTCCCCGCAACAGGTCTGGTATTAATGCAGACCTTGGGAAGGGAATAGGGGAATGCTAATGTGACAGAGTCTGGTACAGGGAGAGAGAGAGACGCAGCCAAGTTTACTTCAATTGATTAAGAGTCGGGAGGTGATAGAAAACAGCTAATTCTTCACCCAGCCAGCTGCTGCCACAATGGATTGGGTGTCTTTCATTTTTCTCTTTCCTTCCCTTTCTCCGTGTGCCTCTGAGGCTTCTGTAAACCATTACAAAGTTTCACTTTGTCTTCAACTGCTGTGTGTGATGACACGTGCAGCTGGCAGCCTGGCACTTAGCTCAGTGACACTCAGTCTCCATCAGTGGCGTCTATGTGAGTGAACGGCAAGTGCAGGCGCTGTGCTGAGTAAATAGACAGATAATAGGAAGGAATGAGCTCCCATGGTGTTCAAGAGTTGCTGTCTCGGGTTAAGTTGTCGCAATGTGGAAATCAATCTACTCGTACTGTAGCTTTAAAGGACCACACCGTCTGTCATCAATACCTTTTGATGATGTTCATAGCATTGGCAATACCGTATATCCTACCGAAACATAGACCATTTAAGTGAAAGACTTAGACAAAACATAACTCCTAATGGCATTTACTGCATTGGATTACCTATCTCAAGCAAGTTTCAAGTATCTGCAAGTAGTTATGATTTAATTTAATTTAATAGGAAACTGGGTGCCCTGGCATTTCTCAGTATTTTCTAATATTTGTCAGTCATAGGTAGACAAGTGTGAAGGAACTAGAGTTAGAGGCAAGAGAGACACTGTTGCACATTAAACAGAATAGCTAGGCTTTTATCGTCAGCTTCACAAAGAAACACCATATGGGTGAAAAAAAGGTTCTGAGTGGTTATTTCAAACAATGGCCTTCAGGTGTGTCAGAGATGGGGTAGCTGTTCAACAATTACATTACACTGCCAAACTCCTCTCTCCCGGTAACTTCCTTGGGACAGCCTTGGGTGGAGTGAGGGTGCTACCCCATCTTTATGCTGGTTTGCGGGTCAGTCCTCCCCGTTGGGCCTTTACACAAAAATAAAACGAGAAATGCCATAGCACTATTTGTCCAAAATCAAAATCACTGTCACTTGCGAATACACCTGTGAGGCTGTGGCTAGGAGTCCACATGATGTGGAGTTTAAAAGAAAGAGACGGGGGGGTTCAGATGAAATACCCATAAAAGAAGCTGTCAGTGACAGATGAGACCCAGACGAACACTGTCTGCTTCTTTAATGCCTGAGGAAGACGTGTCAAAGGAAGCAAGTACCAACAGGTGGATTAACTAGACGAAGCATCAGTATCTATGACACATAATAGTCAACTCCCCGGTGCTGGCTTCCTACGAGTGAAACTAACACATTTTAAAAACATCTTGTGAGTGAGTTAAACACATTTTTATATTTGCCACCCCTTGCATGTGAGCTTAATTCAAAGAGATTTGTTTTAGTGTGCCAGAACGTAGAGCTTTTGAGCGAGTCAATGCTGTTGAATGTCTTGTGTGGTATTCTCGGGTAAAAAAGCCAGTACCGTGTGAAATTCAAAGCAGCATGTCGGGACATGTCAGAATGCTGCTGAATCTGACAGGGACATAATGAGCAGAATCACCCGGCCTGTACAACCAACGCACATTTATGCCACACACTTATATCTGTATAGTTTTGCAATCTCAGAGATAACATGTGAATACTTAAGATTATCACATTAAAAAATACCACATTTTACACGTTTTCTTGCTGGCATTTTTCTAGAAATAGCCATTCATTGTGATCACATACTGAAAGCGATTCACTCGATGCTAGTTTCCATCGGTGTTAGCGAGGTCCCCCATTACCAAGAAGTATGCAAATGTAGTGCATGCACAGGTCAGGAAATGATGCATGTACACATAGGAATAATTAATGTGAGAATTGAATAAACTAACCATCTGTTTTATTTAGAACATAATCCAGCAGGAATGTATTTTTGAGAAAGAAGCCAAGCTGAAAGATAATTATGAATAATGAGCATGCAATCCCCATTACTGCAATTCCTCTAACACTCATGCATGGTAAATCTTTACCGTATATGCCACCCCCCACACCTACTCACTCAACCCCTTCTGGCGATCAGATCGTGTGTCAGCGATGTTTCGTGGCCACGAATCATGATATGAAAATACGTACAAAGGATCACCCAAGCTTACATTACGGTAAATTAACTTGCAGAGACTTGAAACTTGCTGGAACTAGATAATCCAATATATAATGTGACTTTCAACATCAAAGTGTGGTTACTCAAAGTTATGTTGCAGCGGTACTTTAATGGAGATAAAAGTGTGGATTGATTTAAAACCTCTAGCTGAAAATGGTCCCTGAAGAAAAAAACAAACAGAATTCTAACTTCCATGACTGTTTAGCCAACATTGACTCAATAATTCAGGTAGGCTCAGTAACGTTGTAATGATTTTTTTTTGAGAAAATGTAAACAAATGTGAAATCTAAAGGTAAATAAACAGGAAACTGAAACATGTGTCAACTAGAAAAAGTGCTCCTCGGAGCACAGGTCTCCGCCAGGTCAGGTAGGTTATTGTGGCCTCCTGGTGGCGCTATAATAGGCCAATGTGAAAAGGGTGGCATTTCTTCTTAGGCCTTTCAATGGGACACTGCATTCATGATTTGAGGCATTTTGTTCCAAAATTGTGTTTTGCTAAATTAGACCTGCTGGTGGCGCTATAAAGGCCAATGTGAATGTGAAAAGGGGGGCATTTCTTCCTCGGCCTAGTGGGAATCTGCATGCAAACTTTCACGGAAATTGCACACTGCATTCATGTTTTGAGGCATTTTGTTTAAAACTGACCAATCCTGCAAACTTTGGAAGCCACTGTAAGCCAAATAGGATGGAATATGAAATATCGGACAGATCCATCAGAATCACATGACTATTTAGATGCAGTGTACCAATTTGCGTGTTTTTTGGACAGAATCTGAAGGAATAATCTCCAAAAATGTATTTTACATAAGTCGGCCTCCTGGTGGCGCTGTAAAAAGCAGATGTGAAAATTGCAGTCTAATGTTTTTCCTTGGCCTCTAGGGAGTGTGCGTGCAAAGTTTCACGCAGATCGGTGCAGTTATAGTTAAAAATGCAAATCGGCCAGTTATAGCGCCACCATGAGGCTGATTTGAAAATGTTCAAGTGGCATTTCTTCCTCGGCCTAGTGGGAATGTGCGTGTGCAATTTTATGGAAATGGCAAGCTGCGTTCATGATTGGAGGCAGTTTGTTCAAAACGGACCAATCCTGCAAACTTTGGAAGCCAACCATAGAAAATCAGGATGGAATATGGGAAATCGGACAGATCCGTGTTGATCACATGACTATAGAGATACTGTGTACCGATTTGCATGATATTTGGATAAAATCTGTAGGAGTAATGTAAAAAAATGTGTTTTGCACAAATCGGCCTCCTGGTGGCGCTATAACAGGCCCATGTGAAAACATTGGGGCAGAGGTTCTGAATTGGCATCCAGGGAGTGTATGTGCACAGTTTCGGAGCGAACGGACCAACGGTGCCGGAGATTAGCTGGTAACACACAGACAGGACACACGCACGCACACACGGACGGACGGACGGAGGGTAAAACATACTCTCTCAGACAATGACAGAGGGTGTGAGACACTGGCATGTTTAGTGATGCTGGTGTGATCCTTACAGGATTATACAGGATTTTACTGTGTAAAGAGGCAGTCACACACACACACACACACACACACACACACACACACACACACACACACACACACACACACACACACACACACACACGTCACGGACACGCTTGCTTTTGGTTGTCCACTTATGTCCTTAACGGCGAGTTCTTAGATGGCTAAAGAGTCCTATCATGGAACCACATTGCAACATTATATTGCAGGTGGGGTAGGTTGTAGTGGTGGACTGGTAGTGTGTGTTCCGTCCCTGAGTCTTTATTGCTGTCTTCTGGCGGTCCTCCTCCAGCCTGCGAGTTCCTTCCAGGCAGCGCTGCCGTCAGGAGTCACGATCTGTAGCAGCAGCAGCCTCAACGTCCTCGGGCCTGATGTTACACTTACTCAATGAGGCTTCAGCTGGTCCTTATACCTCTTCTTCGGCCCTCCTGCCAAGCGCCGGCCATGGTGTAACTGGCCATACGGCACTCCGCGGGGCATCCGGATCACATGTCCAAGCCAGCGCAGTTGGTGCTGGGTGATCATGACCTTTATACTCCTGCAGTTGGTCTTTGCAATTATTTCAGTATGAGGCACGCGATCACACCAGGTGAGGACTATATGTGCTGTAGGGATCCAATGCCAATATGGTGACACACGCACACGCACACGCACGCACGCACGCACGCACGCACGCACGCACGCACGCACGCACGCACGCACGCACGCACGCACGCACGCACGCACGCACACACACACACACGCACACACACACACACGCACACACACACGCACACGCACACGCACACGCACACGCACACGCACACGCACACACACACGCACACACACACACTTCATGCACCAGTTTGCATCAGATAAAGGCTGATGGGTGATCTCTAAACTGGCCAAACACCAACAGAAAGGTTTCCAGATTACACAACCAGTGTAAGTCAGTGTGAAGAAGAGATCTTAATCGAACCAGAACACCACATTTCAGTGCTATCATGACGATAGCTTAGCTGATAGCGTTTTATTATTTAGCTGCCCTGTTAGCTTTGAAGACACTACCTTCACCAGTGCTAGCTTTCATGTGCACAGAGGATAACCACACTGCAGGTTAATAATACATCACTGTATAGTCCACCTTCACAGCATTATACAAAGCTCATCGCTGTTCGATTGAGAACCCTGACAATGATAGAAACTGGACTGACTTAGGATCATCAATCATTGATACACAATACATTCCATCCCCCAGGTGTTTGAATCCTTTCATAGTGCTACTGAAGCTTGAAGTGTAATTGCCCCTAGCCTTCGTGAGCTGCCGATACACCCGCCCATCCTGTGTCCAATCCTTAATTACATTGCAATATACCGCAGGGGTACAAAACTGTGTCTTTGGTATTTTGGAGGTGATAAAACTAAAAGGGAGTTGGGCCACTATTATATTAGTCTTGTGTAAACCACTTTACATGTGCTTCCTTTGCACAAGAGAAATAAATCACCATCAGCTGCACAAACACAGAGCCGATATAGTTCATGTGGTAGAAATAAACAGTCACTGCTTTTGACATGCTGGTCCGGCCCTGGAATAAACATTGACTTTTCCCTACGGGGCCAAAGCTTGCCTTATAGCAGTGGTTTTCAAAGCGGCCACCAGGAGCCGCCGGGCCGGGAGAATTGGAAGGGAGTGGAAAATATAGTTTTAAAAAACTCTAAAAGCATTTATTTCAATTTATAAGATTGATATTGTACCAGTTTAAGCACTTTCAAAGTGGCATTCCTGAGCTTGTAGATCGGGCATTTTTGCAATTTCTATCTTCAATCTTCTGAGCCATTTCGCAATAGGCGGGCCGCAGCTACTAGAGGCTATGGCTACTTGGGGGTGTTTGGGAACCTTTGCCATATAGGATTCTTGTAATATCACTTTAGTCCAGGACACACAGGGTTTGATTTGATGGTGAGAAAGAAAACTGTGCTTTCAGTCTTTTGTGTCTTTATGAAAGCGAGTGCCATGTGTCAGTACCGGGTCATTTCCTTGACTACAGTAGATCCGCTGATGGAAAACTGATTCTCCGTCTTTGACCAGTATCTCATTACATCCCCTGGGAGCTCAGACCAGTGTGTGTGTGTGTGTGTGTGTGCGTGTGTGAGTACATGTGTGGCTGTGCGTGAAGTGGCTTTTATTTTCCCCAATCAAAGACCCTGACTTCAACAATTTAGATGGAGAAAACCATAAAGCGCTTCAACACATGAATATAGCATGTGGTAATTGGCCTATCTTGATCCCCTTTCTTTCTTTCTTTCTTTCTTTCTTTCTTTCTTTCTCTTTCCTTTCTTTCTTTCTTTCTTTCTTTCTTTCTTTCTTTCTTTCTTTCTTTCTTTCTTTCTTTCTTTCTTTCTTTCTTTCTACCCTGTTTGTCTCTCTTTTGATTTCTCTTCTACACTTCCTTCCATCTCTCTCTCTCTCTCTCACACACACACACACACACACACACACACACACACACACACACACACACACACACACACACACACACACACACACACACACACACACACACACACACACACACACACATTTTATATACTCTCCTTTCTGTTTCTCTCAACCCTTTCTTGCTCTGTGCACATTATAATGAGGCTACATTTCTGCCATTGCATTGATTGAGAGCAAGCGCTGAGTTGTGCGTGACCTTGTCCCGTCCTCCATGTCTAGCAGGGGGTCTAATAGCTCTGTCAGCCCCGACATGGAAGCTAGCCCCCACTCCGCGCCTGCCTGCTTCGCACCGGCAAGCCGCAGATAGACGCGTGGGTACCTACTATGACAGATCTCCCCAAGACCCAACTCTACTGTGCTTGTTCAAGTTTGCGCCATGGAGTGGGCGGGGTCATGCATGTACGCATGTGATGGACAGAGCATGAGAAAGAGGGTAACGCCGTGTCTGAGTAAAGCATCTTTGACAGGCTGAAAATGGGAAAAACGAGCTATACTCGATGTAAGCAGTTTTCCATCTCCACGCTATCTAACTCCTAGTGACTGTTGCTCAACCCTTCTGAACTGGCAGCATATGGTACAGATTACCTCCAGAGAAGGTATACGTCTTTCTCTCTTTTCTTTTTTTTTGTTCTTGACAATTTTTTATTACTAACATATGGTTCCTGCATGACTCCTATTTCATTCTCAAATGTGGATCAGTGACTGGCAATATAACAGCCACATTGTTAGGAGGAAGAAGGTGGAGGAGGCAGTCACTTTTACTTTTGCCCTTTATTTCCACAAACACAGCAGTACACACAGTGGCAATTCACTGACAATTGGATAAAAAATTTACCTCATGAACCCTGGGGTCCCTATTCTGGGGCAAACATTCGGCAAAAATAGCTGATCTGCAAGCTCACAATGCGTCACAACTATCTTCGAAAAATAAATGGGAAATATTTGTGAAATACTAGCAAACCTAGTATAGAGCCCTGGGGGACTCCGGTCAACTAAGTATACAGGGATTTAAGTGGTTAAGAAACATAAAATGATGGGGTGGTATAATAACCATATACTATGGATATGAAGCCTAATGTCTTAGTGCAGTTGTTTATCACTATGCGGCTAAGAAAAACTGTTAGAACAATAGCCCTTAGCTGTCATGTAATGATAATATACCATGGCCTATTGTGATTTATTGTTTAAGTATAGCTCACCGCTGTTCTGTACAGTAACTAGCTCAAGGGCAGCTTTAGAAAAACATGTATTTATTTTAACGTCAATATGAATTGTACTTCATCCTGCCCTAAATGAAGCGATGCATATAGATTGTGAGATTAGGCAAGGGCTGTTGCAGCCAGGCCCAATGTTGGATACCAAGGGCACTTATTTTTCCAATTCCCAATTTTAGTGCCAATTCCAACATTTCAAAATCCACACAAGTGTTGTCCCTGTCACTGCTGGCCACTGCAGTTGGTCACGTGGGAGGGTCTAGACGTGCACGTGTCTCCTCCGATACACATGGAGTCACCAGCCACTTCTTTTCATCTGACAGTGAGGAGTTTCACCGGGAGGACATAACGCATGCGGAGAACAACGTCCTATTTCTTCACCATGCTGAATACCCTGTAGGAGTCGCTAGTGCAGCAATAGAGAACACCCTGTAGGTCTTCCCACCCACAAACACGGAAAATTGTGTTCATTGCTGCGCCTGGCTACGCCGCCGGCACCGCAGAGTATTCAAACCAAGGGGCTAGGATCCGGTTTGTATAAGGCTATATAGGAAGTGTGACAGTTCATATGAATGGCCTGTAGTCTCTCTGTTTCACCGCTGTTTCATCCCTGCTGGTTGCAGAAGCAATTAAGCTCTATTCAAGCGAATGGGTTTTTCGCCGAACTTTACACTTGATTTTATTACCTTAATAAACATTGTTATAGATTCATACTTCCAGTCACTAGTTTAAAGTCTTCTTTCAATCACCATGATATGCGTTTTGGT
This sequence comes from Gymnoscopelus microlampas, assembly GCF_963454915.1. Lineage (NCBI taxonomy): Eukaryota > Metazoa > Chordata > Actinopteri > Myctophiformes > Myctophidae > Gymnoscopelus > Gymnoscopelus microlampas. Next base: position 33,005,895 of record NC_139943.1, read on the forward strand.
AAATTATGGTCCCTTTTTTTATTGTATTAATGATAAAGTATTAATAAAGTAGTAGTGTTTCTAGGGTTTCTACTGGTTCTACCGAGTGAAGAACCAGTAGAAAAAAAACTATTCTGAGGTAGGGTCTGACCATTGCTGGTTGACAACTGGTACTGCCTGCAAGTCAAAAAGCAATATCTCCCCTGAGCAAGCAGGCATGCTCTATTAGCTCAGTGGTAAAAATGTCATCGCTTTGCACGGGGGACGCGGGTTCGAATTGTGGGTAGGACATGAAAGTTACAGCTGAGAGTGCAACTCTTAAGTGGTTATAACGGGAAGAGACATCAATGCGTGAAGCCTTGTGAAATGAAATAATACATGATTAATGGCTACTACTATAAATGTATCAAGCCTGAGGTCACAATACATTAACAATCACTCACTTGTTGGAGGCAGAAAGTCACAGGGTTCTGCTGTCTGTGTCACTGGGCTGGGACAAGTAAGAAGGTGACTCGCTGATGCCACCATGGTTCCGTAGGTGGTGCCTGTCAGTTTTGGTCATGGCATGATGCTCTGTCAGCCAGACACACAGGTGTGTTCCACAAGCTCTCCCTCTCTCTCACTTCCTTCTGCTAGTAGGAAGTCTGTTCCTGCCAGGGAGACACTTTGAAGCCCGATTTATACTTAAGCCTACGATGGTGTTGTGCAACGAAAATAGCCAATCTATAAGCTCACAACACGTTGCGGGTGTGAGCTTAATAAATACATTAGGCGTAAGAGTGGAAGAGGATTGTAGCCTGGGGATATACTTGTTTCTTTTTGAGGCAGCCGTGTTGCCTGAAACTAAATAACCTCCACATATCAATAAAAGTCTACCTGGGGCGCTGCTGGCCTAGCAGGTAAGGCGCATACCACGTATCATATATGCAGCCTGACAGCGAGGCGCAGGTTTGATTCCCGAGCCTGACGACCTTTGCTGCGTGTCACTCCCTGTCTCTCTCTCCCTGTGTCCTGTCAGACTCTACTGTGTAGGCCCACTATCAATAAAAGCAGAAAAATATCTTATCTTATATTTAATTAAAGTCTACCTTGTGTGCGGCTGTCTTGCACTGAAAATAGACCATCTACAACTCTCAACGTGTCTGCCAACCAGCTGAATGCGAGTTGATTTATGTTTTGCATTTTGTTGATATTTTGTCTAGTGAGTTTTTTTTTTGGGTCCAAATCTGTTATCTGTAAAAGAAATACTTTACACGTAACACTGCAATTTATCACTCTAATTACGTAATAGCTTTGGTGCTGTGATTTTACTTGGCAGGCCCATGTTTTCTCCAGAGAGTGAGAGAAGCTCATTCCTGGGGAAAGTTCCTGAGTCGCATGATTAAACTAACAATGTCCTTGTTGAGCTTCTCCCTAACTGAGTGCGAGGGCATCCTGTTGGGATTGAGCATCTGGGATTGCAGTGACAATACTGTGTTTGATGCATGGAACTAATTAACAGCAGTCACATGGACATAAAGAAAAAGATGCACGATACTAAAGCAAGGAGAAATAGACTGTGAATGGGAGTTTCAAAGCAAGATGAAGGGCGTTTGTATGCCAATAATCTCAAATATATAGAAACTTGTCAAAACTAAAATCTAAAATCCTCAGTGTTAATTTGCCAATTTCCAACTTGAGTGTACAAATGTGACGGTCAGCATTGAATTAACAATGGGCATTTTACTGTTAAGCTTGTTAAAAGCATTTTGTTGTGGCGCTGTGGTTATTGTAGAGAGAGAGAGAGAGAGAGAGAGAGAGAGAGAGAGAGAGAGAGAGAGAGAGAGAGAGAGAGAGAGAGAGAGAGAGAGAGAGAGAGAGAGAGAGAGAGAGAGAGAGAGAGAGAGAGAGAGAGAGAGAGAGAGAGAGAGAGAGAGAGAGAGAGAGAGAGAGAGAGAGAGAGAGAGAGAGAGAGAGAGAGAGAGAGAGAGAGAGAGAGAGAGAGAGAGAGAGAGAGAGAGAGAGAGAGAGAGAGAGGGGGTTATTGTGGAGAGAGAGAGAGAGAGAGAGAGAGAGAGAGGATCAGCTTAGCAATGAGAAGCTACTATTTAGGGTTGTCTCTGCTGGCAGGGGAAGCTGTATCCATCCAATTTGGTTGATTTGCTCTACAAGCACAGGCTGGCTGGGATGAAGTATAGGGCCGGCAGTGCATTTAAACAAGGCTGCCAAAGTGGCTGCACTGTCCTGCACTTGAACTTGACAGATGATAAGAGCTCAGGCAGGAGGAGCAGTGCAGTGTGCCTGTGAGAGGGGAGGTTAAACAGATGAGTAGCAGGGAATACCACAGTAAGCCCACACATTAACAAAACATTCAGCGGCAGGATGGTGATTATTAATTTTAATAAGGCTGTATTGAATATTTTCTAAGCCTCTGTCGATTAATCGACAGAGGATTGATAAGAAGGTTTTTTGATAAAATACATTTATGTCAATGAATCGATATAATGACCCACCGTTTAATACAAATAACTGTTTTAGCCCTATGACATGGTGTATGCTATTTAAAGACATGTACAAACAACATAGGATGTATTTTGTCTGTGTATACTTTCAATTGGACATTATCTGTAGATATAATATCACTCAACCCAGACAGAAGTCTTAATAATCGGACACAAACAAAATAAATCCCCCATATGTTTTATAATGCACTGCTTGCAGCGAAGCTGAAGTGACAAGCGACTGCCTTTTTTTTCCTTCCACAGAAGCCCTTGAACAGTGTGGAAGACAGTCAATGTTCTTATTGAAAGAATACTTGTTTTTATATAAGATTACACCTCATATCAGACACCATATGCACTCCTGTAACTTTCACCAGCAAAAAAAGGAAAAGAAAATAAGTGATCTATGAATCTAACTTTGTGGAATGGTTTGTCATGGGGCAGGGAAGAACTGATTATCTTTTCACACCAATTGGCCAAAAGGAGTGGCAGTGGGAGTGGTGTGAGTTACATGTTCTCATTATATTCAAACACCATGAAACTCTGTTGAAAGGTTGGTAATGGGGCATGGAAGAACTGGCTGACTTTTCACATCGATTGCCCAAAAGGGGGTTTGCTTGTGGGCATGGCTTCTCACAAAAACACAACTCCTGAATATGTGGGTGCTGGAGAGTCACTAATCAAGTGGTACAGTGCTCAACTATCCAACATGTGAGTGATATATCTTGACAGTTGAACATCTTGGCGAAGGTACAGTATGCACTCCTCTGAGTGCAGTCTTTCTAGATAATAGCCTGTTGATGAGATAATATTACATTGTGTAGGTGTAAGAGCAAGATTGTAGTCTTCAAGGACCGGTGGCACCAGTGCTATTATCGTTACACTGTCACAGGGAATGCTAACAAGGTAGAGAAAAAACACACAGGGGAAAGACCCCGGCACAGACATCTGGAGGCAGAGCAGGTTCAAATACAAATGTGTTTATTTAAAGAGCAGAGGGACAAGGCTTACAGCTTAGTGAGGCAGGCAGGGGTCATTACCAGACAGGCAGTCTGAAACAGGCAAGCTAGTCCAAAGGAGGAGGCAGGAATCCAACTTCCAGTGACAAGCAACAAGGTCAAAAACACTGAAGACTGAAGGCATAGCAGAATCTGAGATGGGACTCAGAAAAGAAAAAGAGAAAAAAAGAATACACTGTGACTAGAACACAAGGCTAGGGAGCCAAGGCAGAAACACGAGTAACATAACTTAGAATCTGGCAGAGAGTGAGTGGAAAGAGTCCAGTCTTATTGCAGCAAGCCGGTGAGGGAAAATGGAAAAGGTGAGGAGATGGGCAGGGAACTGCAGGGCTGGTGATGAGGGCAGGTGGGTAGAGAGACAGGGAACTGCAGATGTGATGATGGGTCAATGCAACGCGCAGTGAGCTTGTAGATTTTCAATATTTTCGATTTTCCCCAGAATAAGGTACGCTAGGATTCATGTGGTTAAAGTACTTTGGCAATTGATATGATTCCCACACTATCAGCATGAAACTCGGACGGCGCGCCTATCGACATGCGAGGCCATTGGCTGCTCGCCGCGGGTACTACCATCGGCTGCTCGCTGCGGGCACTTGCTCGCTTGGTGGCTCACTTGGGCAGCTCGCTCGGGCACACCTAATGAGCCTCAAGTCCTTGTTCAGAAGTGCTACATCCTAGCCTGGAATCGATACTGATTCGCTACGTTCGTTTTCTTCTCACCTCCGCTACTCAGTCTGGCCAGGGTCCTATTTGACTCGTATTTTCAAACGTCACCAATTACGTAGGCAAGTCAGGAAGTGACTCGAAGTGACACTGGTCCCGCCCCCCCCCTCCCACACACACACACACACACACACACACACACACAGACCAATCAGAAGCCGCCGGCCGCTTTCTCCCGTTTGTGCGTGTCCCTCACCTTGGAAAAAGGAGGCTTACCAGACTGTGAAGAGAAGTGAGAAACGTAGAAATCAGTCTGGATTTCAGGCTAGCTACATCCTGCTTTTTTGTGAATACCCATTCCATTTATTTCCTGTGAGCCAACATGAATAGTAGCAGCACCCTATTTGTCCTAAGATTTCATGTCAAAATATCTGCTGTGAAATTGTAATTGTGCTATCTTATCACACTATCCACTTTACCTCTCCTGGTTTCTAAGTGATGGTGACTTTTGACAGCCTGAGTGTAGCGTTTTGATGGGTCATGTTTTGGGGCAGTTTCTGTCGTTAATGGGATTGAAGGGCATGGTGACAGTGACCCGGACCCCTGCCTCTTCCATCACTTCTGGTTGTTTGATAACCGAAACAGAGAAAGGCCACCTAAGGGCAAGCCAACTGATGTTGACCTAAGCCCCCCCCTGTGGGGGGAAATAGATTAGTACATGGACAGAACAGTGTCTGTTACACCGGTAGCAGCTCCATAAGCTGAAGGTGGTGTTGAGTAACGGATTGTGCCTGAGGAAATGACTAAATCCATACTGATCGACAATGATTCAACATTCTGGTCAGAGCAGCCGAGGCTGTTGTGCTCTGCCTCTAGACCCCTTCTAGTCTTTAGACCAGACAAAGGTGAAGGTAGCATCAACATTTCTGACTGATTTCAGCTTTATGGATGAAATGTTTGGGTCAGTTTCAATCTAATAACAGAAGTTTGTGTATATGTGTGTGTGTCCGTGCGTGCGTGCGTGCGTGCGTGCGTGCGTGCGTGCGTGCGTGCGTGCGTGTGTGTGTGTGTTGTTGTCCATGGGGTATTAATATAGCAGGGTACAAAAAAATACCCTTTCTATTCTATCTGCCGCAAAGCACAACTTTATAATACCTCTCTGCCATGTTGTTTGGTGCACTAAGGCAGGCTATTTCTGGTCTCAAAATAACTCATAATCCTTTTGTAAAAAAATAACAAAACACTTTTTTATGAAGAAAGACATTGAGACCCTGCACCAACGTCATAGCACAAGGTTGAGACCAGCCGTAGGAAATAGCTTGTAGCTTGAAGTTGCCGCAAGACGCTTTTCTGTCCATGAAGCAGCACTACTGCTGGAAATTCAAAAACAGCTGATTTGCATGTCCTGTTGAGCGGGATACGACAGCAAACCTGTGCAGTAGGCTACCTATTACCATGTATTTGGATTCCTGACTGCGGGATACTGAGGGATAACCGAGTTGCCCGTACCCAGACATTGCTTCAGTGGAGATATGCTGAAGGTTAATAGTGGGAGTTGGGTGATTGATGCTTGGCAGAGAAGGTCATTTTATGTATAATCTAAGTTGGAGGACCATGAGGTGTGGAATTCATGTTTGGATTTGAATTGCCTCCGCTTTGTGATTCTCCATAACCAAGTAAATCATGTTTAAGTTATGACATGAGCTATGCCTCCCTAGGCCTGATTGTGAGCAGTAGAATAATGAGAAAGTAACAGAGGATGATTTTGATCTGTTCAGGGGCCAGGGACAGATTAATCGTTCAGCCATATTCAGACATCTACTCACACCAGAGCATTTGACATTCTGAAAAGAGACACAGAAGGTTGGATAAGATTAGCTTCATGATAACTCCCACTGAGCTGTAATGACTTAACCAGACAGTATCATAGACATTTCTCTGCAATGTGTGAAAAACTTCAGGGAAGCTAGATTTGTGATTAATTCACAAGGATGTTCTTTCCTTCCTTCCTTCTGCATATCTCAGAGCCAGAGTGCTGTTGCAGTTTTGTACCGAAAAGTTTAATACCGAAATGCACAGTACAGTAACTGTTGTATGGAGATAGATATGTTGCAAATTCATTCATGAGCAGCTACATCTCCATACTGTTGACTCCATGAGGATGAAGTTGCATCAAGTGGACATCAGTCAAAGTGACTGCACCCCATGGCCCATGCGCAGAAATTCTATTAGTTTCACAGTTCTAATCTGACAGACTGACATGCCATTGTGATGCTCGAACAAAGTGTGCTACGAAACATGAAACGGTATAGCCTAAGTTGCCCTGTGTTGTTTTCAGCTCAATCGGCTCCCTAACTGAGACATATGTTCAGCACTCCTTTGTCTTTGGAGTGACATAAAAGGGGTCGTTTTCTCCAGGAAATGTGACGTAATCTTATTAGGTTTCTCAGCCATACCTGCAGTGTTTTCAGTTGAACAGACGGCAGCTTTAATTAAATAGATTAGCTGTTAGTACCTGTGAAAACGCGGCTGTTCTTTTAAAAGCCTCCTCTGGGCAGGTGTAAATAAAAACAGCATCTCGCTATAAACACAGTACAATGCAATTACGCATCTGCTGCTGTGCATCTTTGTTATGTTGCTCCAATGTCTACTGTGATGTTCATGTGCAATAGATAAAAGCTTAAAATAGAAACTGCTGCCAGTAAACTTCTATCATATTGGCTAACCTTAAGTGAAACCAATTCATGAAACCACACCAAATTACATCTCTCATACTGTAGGTACCTTTTAACCACTTTCAACCTAGTGTCCCTATTTTGGGCATGTCATTATAAGAAAACGTTTTTTTTTTTGTAAAATAGCAGATTGTGACGTGTTGGGAGCTTGTAGATTTTCACCATACGACTCCATCCTACAACGTATCATAGTCTAAACGATAATGTGAAAATAACTCAGGGAATGCTGGTGAGTCAAGCTCTTTATGCGTCCCTGAATTCATTACGCATCACTGGCAGCGCTTCAATGGAGTTTAAGCACCAGGAGGATACATTAAGATTATGCTTTATTTAAAACTCAAATCGACTTCATTTGTCTGTGCACGGAAACTACATAGGCCTAATGTGGCTGAGTCTTGCTTTCTGCTTCATTCAGATCCGGCTTCACTTAGCAACTGGCAGTTCTATATTGCATTAGAGCTGTGCTCATTCTGTGGCACAGATTGTATTGTATTGCGAGAGTGCGGTCTGATACAATATATTATTATATATATACCAACACAGCTGGGTTACATAAACGCGAGGACATTCGATGGTGGCAGTCACCCTTGAACTCTTTTGTAGGCTGAAAACTGAAATGTTAACCCTTTAAGACTGGGAATGCATCTGTGTCACTTTTGGATTTCTTTGGCTATTTTTTTTTAAAGAAATAGAATATTTGTGCATATCTTTGAATATATATATATATGTTTTAAAATGATTTTCTTTTACTCCGATATGTGCTTCTGGGGGTCCCTAGAACAATAAATATCAAAAAATGTTTTATAAATCCTAACAGTATGTTGCTATATCAGTGGTGCTCCAACTTTTCGAAAAGTTGAAAAATAATATGAATTTGGCCACGGACCCCCATCTCAAAATATATGTAGTTCCAGGGACCCCTGGAAAGCAAAGATTTGAGTTACAAATGTTTGCTTTAAAAAATATTCAAAGATTTGCACAAGATAGCAGATCTACAAGCTTGTAGCGCGGCACTGTATATCTGCTATTTTTTAATAGCCAAAGTATAAAAATAATGGTTAAAGTGGTTACACACAGAATGCGTTTCCAGTTTGAATGGGTTAATAGGGTAAACATACCGTAGTCGCTGTAAAAAATATCCCAACAGTTCCTCCTCACCCAAACACGATGACATCACCCCTCACCGCAAGTCAAAACAAACACAATTTGGGACAGCCAAGCAGGCCGCTTTTTCAACCAGCACACGTTGCAATGCTGGCTGTGTGTGTGCCGTGCGCTCCCCGTTTTGATTCATTGGAAATGTTAGCCATGCCGAGAGTGCTCCGTGCAGATTTATAGGCTCATTGAATGTGCTTTTGATTTCGTAGTACTAGTGGATGGCTCTGTAGCCCATAATGATGGGTCTTTAAATGTGTATTAGAGCCCTTCTATGGGGTCCAAACCGCCACAGTGATGTCATGGTGGATCAATCCAAAAAGAAAAGGAATGTCTTTGGCTCTCTGCTACCACGTGGTAATTGTCCCTTACCTTGTCGAGATCATCGGACTGCTTTCAAGGTGATTATTACATCTTAATTACAGTTCAGTTAATCAGCGGTGGAAGGTGACTAGTTCTGAGGTAATTCTACTTTAAGTATGTCCAATTTTCAATACGTTACACTTCTGCTCCACTTTACTGTATAACAGAGGCAAATACGGTATTGCACTTTTAACTTCAGTTTAATTCATTTAATTAATTTGCAGATTTAGATTATATTTACAAAACACATTAACCTTTCAAGTCCTATTTTATACTTCGGCTATTGGAAAATAGATGATCTCACAACGCGTCACAACACGACACATTGCGAGATTGTAGATCGGCTATTTTCTAAACATTTTGTGAATTGGGACATTCTACATAATGAGTACTGTAAGTATATTTTGATGCCAATACTTTTGTACCTTCACTGAAGTAAACATTTTGAATACATACCACATTGTGGTATAGCTAGTGCTCCACCACGACAAACAATGCCATATTCTGACTATTTCATGTACTGTACTGGCAGTGGCTTCAAGAAACGGCACTAATATTGGATTATTATTGAGTTGTATCCACCATGGATGGCTTTCACATGATCACATGTTGGTAATAAAGTTCTTGGTAATAAAACGTTGCCACATGACGTCACATCACACACACACCCTCGGACTTATTTAGATGAGCCAGAGCCTGCGGAACATAGGGGACCCACATGCTTGGTCTGTGGTCATGTTGGCATTGGGGTTTTTAGGCCTATCGTGTAATGAAGGAAAGATGGCTGGGAGCCACATGAAGCAGGGTCTATTACGAGAACAACATTCTCCTCTCCGCAAGCAAGAGGCCCTTGAGGACAGTGTGATGAGAGCGTTCAACTAGATGCTGGAACATGCGTGCATCCAAGGACGTAGGAGTTGGGGGTTCGATCGTAGGCAAGGATAATTTCACGACTGTTGAACTTTCCACTCAAAATGCAGTTAATTTGTCAAAAATGGTCTATGGTGGCTCTGGAATCAATTTTCTACAGGTTGGCATTTCAAAACATTAAACAACATTAAACTGAAAAACGCAAATGATACTTGAGGGGGGAGGGGGGGGGGGTATTAAGTGAATATTAAATGCGTTGTGAGTAGTAAAAAAAACACAATTACTTACAGTATGGTGCTCCGTTATAGCCTAGAGCGTTCTGGCAGCCAGCCAGGCCCAGCCACACAAATACTTCATTGACAATGCATGCCTCAAACTGTGTAAACATTGTAACGTTCTTTATCATCTACTCAGCCTTTATTTGCCCTGGGTGGGGGGGAGGATAAACGAACAGCGGGGCTGGTAACAGCCCGAGGGGCTGATACAATAGTAGCTGACCTGGCAGCACAAGCTAATGTGCCATCTCACACTAGCTGTCAGAATGAAGGTACCGCACTCAGCATCTTAATTTCGGAAGCTACTCAGCATGTCAAACATGGCCTCCACGGTTGCTGCTTTGATCATATGCTCAAATCTCATTGTCTTTGTGACTAAATAAGGCTATGAATATGTGAGAAATTAATCATGTTGCTGCATGACGGGTTGCCTGCGTACTAATGACATCACAAGGCAGAAAACGAGTTCTCCTCCTCCAGGTGTCCCTGTCCACTATGCATGAGTGCAGCAGGGTTATTATAGTTAATTAAAAGCAACGGAATAACAAAAACTAGAAGTAACAAAACATTTTAGTTAACTGGAAAAATCATCATCATAGAGAAAATGTTTTCGTCTTTGTCAGTAGCCAATATTTTCCTCCAAAAATAATGAAAAAAAGAAAAGAAAAACTAAACTAAATGAACAAGCCCTGGTTAAAAATTGCAAATTGAAAACCCTCAAAAATATTATATTCTTAGTTTACGTCATTATTATTATAAATGTATAAACTATACATGGACATTACTGTATTAACTGTATATTATGTCAACATCACTGTCAATGAGGAACTCCCCCGGAGAACAAAATTATAATAGTCCATAGTCCTGCTGGCATTTTCCAACAGTGTGTGGAGAGTGGATCAGAAAATGGAAGGTCCATGCTGACATGCCTTGCCCTTTGCAGGTATGAAGCCTTTCTGCTGGGTTGGTTTGCAGCCAGAATGGCTGCTGACCAACAAAGGTGCAAATTCCAGCAGGACTGTACCATTTGGTTCACCAGGGGAGTGCCACGGCATGTCCACCTCAAGCGAGGTGAGAAGTGAGAGATGACAAAGGTCAGGTTATAATCTACGTCACTGGTTATCAACATCACTTCTGGGGACCACCAGGTGTCCGAACCGACCCTGACGGACGGGTCTGTAAGGGTCACTTATGATAGCACTGCGTTTTTTTGATTGTGTACATAGTGTAGATTGGGGTCCCAGAGATTAAAAAAAATTGTATCAAATGGGGTACGTGGCCTAATGCATGTCAAACTGGTGGTCCTTGAAATTAAACATGTTGAGAATCACTGATCTATGTGTATATCATCACTCTCAGGGGGAAGCCTTGTATGTCCAAAAGCCTTATTACCTTTCAGGATATGGAAAAATTAACCTGTGTTCCAGTGGATCCATTGTAGTTATTATTTAGTCACACAAGCTCTTGTTGGTAATACAATTTCTCAAGGCCTATTGTTGGATGCAGGGGGTGGTGGGGGTGATGAAATGCATGAATGGTGAGCAGCAGCAGCGGTTGAAATCTGAGCAGTGGAGAAGCAGCATAGGTGGAGTAAGAGAATGAGTGCCTTATTACAAAAGGAGCATTGGCTGTGTTGTATGTAATGTATTGAGTTGCCACCCGTCCCTTATAATATGGGGCTGCACGGGCTTTGGAACCAATAACGGACTTAATGTTGCTCATGTAACTCCCGAAGCAGGTCTTCTTCTTATTATTTCTCAATGAATTGTTTTTAATAATAGTCAAAATCAATTAGTCTGATTAACCACATAACCCTGTATTATACTTTGTTGTACAACGGTGGTGTACAAAAGCTCACAACGCGTTGCATCACGACACGTTGTGAACTTGTAGATTTGCTGTTTTCCCTTTTTTTATCATCGTTCATTAATCGTAATCGAGGTAAAAGCTTGAAATAATCGTGATATTGATTTGAAGTCATATCGTCCAGCTCTATGGGATCGTCCTCTATTGGAAGATAAAAGGCTGCCTCCCGTATTGAATCAATAAGGTATGCGATTTGACCTGTATTTTAGTACACATTGTTCACACCTATGTATTAGGTCTGCAGCAGAGCATCTATCTATAAATGCACAGAATGTGTGTGTGTGTGTGTGTGTGTGTGTGTGTGTGTGTGTGTGTGTGTGTGTGTGTGTGTGTGTGTGTGTGTGTGTGTGTGTGTGTGTGTGTGTGTGTGTGTGTGTGTGTGTGTGTGTGTGTGTGTGTGTGTGTGTGTGTGCGTGTGTGTGTGTTTCTGTGTGCCCACCGCATATTTCGAGAACTATCCGTCTAATCTACTTCAAACTGCTGGATGTATCACTGAGGGCCCGAGGGGTTGACGTGAGAGTGGGAAGTTGGTCTGATCAGCAGTTTTACAGAAACATCTATTAGTCCCTGAATATCTATATCTGTCTGTGTCCCTTTTATGCCCATACATGGCGATCCATTATGTCATAGTACTGATGTCATAGACTGACCTCCAATGATAATGCATACTGCATTAATTACTCTGACAACGGGTACAATGGGTACTCTCACAATGGGTAGAGCATGTATTGCATAACCGGAGGGGCATGCGTTCCCAACAGGCATCACCCTACGCAAGTCAAATCAGAACAGTTAAGTGGATAAGTTTAAAGCTACATTGTGGGACTTACCTAAAACGTACCTCTCTCTGTCAGGAGAGATATAAAACGTACAGATTGTAGCATTCATTGCACTGGTGAGCTGCAGACCCAGAAGCTCACCAGCGCTATGTGAGATTACACGTCAGAGCTGGAACGACAAGACGTGAGCTCCAATCCAGGGCTGATTTGTGTGTGTGTGTGTGTGTGTGTGTGTGTGTGTGTGTGTGTGTGTGTGTGTGTGTGTGTGTGTGTGTGTGTGTGTGTGTGTGTGTGTGTGTGTGTGTGTGTGTGTGTGTGTGTGTGTGTGTGTGTGTGTGTGTGTGTGCGCGCACTGTATGTGCGTGTCAGTGAGATAGTATGGCAGAATCTGAGAGACACGGACAAGAAACCAAAATAGAAAGTATGATTACGTTCGTCTATTGCAGCGTGTTGACCCAGCGAGTGGTTTCATCACCCCAGACGCATCGGATCCAATTTATCTGAAATGGAGTCTTGGTTTGAGGGCAAATAGCCCCAAGCTTTAAACGTGTCATGTTCCCCACCATACAATCTGCCCTTTGGATCTTCAACAAGGTGCAGGGGCCTGTATGCCGTTTAGAAGCCATCTACCCATATCACCTGCTGAGTACACATTTGTCTCTTTTCAGAATAACCCAGAACTTTCCATGACCTGAAACTTTCAAGAACTCGTGAAGTTCTGTGATATTTTTTTGGTATGTTTCCATTATAACCCCAGAACCACCCCTGAACGGGGAGATACCTCACAAAAAACAAACTCACAACGTGGCGTTGAAGTGAATTCTGGGTTCACAGAACTTAGTACGTTAGTACTCTGACACGTTAGTACTTCTTCCTGAGCAAGGCCCAAACTGAACCGTAGCATATGGATGCAGATCTACAAGCTTGCAATGCATGACAGTGTGACACATTGTGCGCTTGTGCGTCTGCATCATTTTGGTGTGCGTCAATGGCGTGCATCTAAGTATAAATCAGTCGTACATGTCTAGCTCGAGTTGACTGATCTAGGTTACAGACGTCACTCCAATAATGAGAAAGAAATATGTAAAAATGTAAAAGATGTATACATAACTGAAGCTGTGAATAGACATGTTGGTCCTTGAAATGTGAGCCTGTTTCAAAGGATAAAATCAATATTTTGTGAATAGGACTCTCCTTGACTAAAGTATTTCTTAGTGGACTAATAGACATAGGACTTTGTCCTTGGACTAAATGATTAGATTTCATGATTTAGTGAACAAATCTGTAAAATTGTGTTTTCCAATCATTCAGCATGTAATTTTCCATGCGTGCCTTCATTTATTGAATGTTATGAATCAAGAAACGTTGATGACGTGGGACTTTTGTTGTGTTTTAATTCTCTTAATAACAAGCAGAATTTACAGTTGAGATGGCTGGTGAAGCTCTTAGTGGAATATTTGGGGGGGAAATAAAAGATGCTTTAATGTCTCTCTTGAGACCTAAAATGACAAGCAAACAATAATTCTGCAAAAGTCATGAAATTTCGACACTTTGATATTCAAATAATTGGTTGGCAGGCATACCGGTGGCGCAAGAGAGACAGACAATGGGGCATATCTGACGTAATCAGAGCGTTTCCCATGAAATGTTGTGCTGAGAGCTGCATATTCAAACCCTCCCTCACCTTCAGTGTTCTGGGGGTGTTAAGTTCCCTGGAGGGAAAGAGATTAATGCGCCACGCTGTTCTTCTGAGCTGTGATCCTTAAACCCCGTGCTCACTCATCACTTGTTGTGCTGTGTCGCCTTTCGTAACATCAATGGCATGATCCAGGGTTCAGCAAACTCAGCTGGCGCGCGTGAAGTAAACATTTATAAAAGAGAGGCACCTATTTTCCTCGATGCAAAAAAGTGTGTTTCTCGCTTGCTCTGGCTTCTCTCCCCCTGCCTTGTATTGTATCTGCCACGAGGGACTCATTAGGATGAATCTCCTGGGAGTATTTTGGGATAAGAGTAGGATCAATAAAAAGTGTTATTTGTTTGTCATTTCACTGATTTAGGAAGAGAGAGAGAGAGAGAGAGAGAGAGAGAGAGAGAGAGAGAGTAAGAAGTACACAGTAAATCCTCAGTGCAAGAGTGTTCAAATGCAGCCAAATAGACCCATCAGATTTCAATTAATGCAATTATTACCTCTACTGTGATTGAAAATTATCTTCTGAAAGTCTGAAACTACAGATGCTGCCTACTGTACACGGTGAAATCACACAGATTGTATTGTGTTATTGTGTACTGTACACTATGCAGAGTGAATACCTAACAGAATGAGATCATTCCGTAGTACTTATCTAGCCACACAAAGGGCTAGGTCATCCATGACAGTGCCACGCTTAGTTGCAACCTTGCATTTTGATTGGCTGAGAGGCATGTGTGCATTCTAACATCTCCCGATAACAGCAGTCTATAAACATATCACTATGCTTTATGTACTGTACCTTATTATACTGTAACCTAGCAACGGCCACTGCCTGTCAGAAACAACCTTGTAGCTACTGGTTCGCTACTGGGTGAAAATGAATTACCATAATAATACATATTTTTTTTATTATCTGTCTGTCTGTCTGTCTGTCTGTCTGTCTGTCTGTCTGTCTGTCTGTCTGTCTGTCTGTCTGTCTGTCTGTCTGTCTGTCTGTCTGTCTGTCTGTCTGCCTGCCTGTCCTCCATCTCTTACCAATCTTACCAATCAACACCAAAAACTGATGACCAAAGGTCAAGCAAAGGTTTATCCCACTTATCAACGAGGGAGGACCTGGATGTACTAGAAAGGGAAAGGAATGAAGGAAAAAAATACAATCATGGAATGAACTTTCATAATGAGCTTGTGTAATCATTTTCTTGACATCCAATCATGAATATTGAAATGAAACCGATGTATAATCATAATAACAGACCGGATGTCGTGCTATAACATGAGACTGGTGTGTTGATCTTTGACCTCTGCACACCAGCCGATATCATGTTGTATATCACCACCTGCAATGTATTATTCCTTAATCATAAGGCGTAGAATTGAAAAAGGGGTGAGCAATCTGTCACCGGGACATGGTCTACTTGGACTATATTGACCATATTGATTACTCATTCGATCAATTTCTCTGTTGGAAATAGGTTACAATTAGGTCAATCTCAGTCTGGTTTAGGACTGTGTACAGTATGTATCTAGCAATTCATGAAACATGATGCTTGGATCAAAGATACCGAAAGAGTAACCAATATAGAGGACTTAGGCTAAAAAACTATTGGAATCAACAATGTCTACTAAAGTGGAAGGACAGTGTGGCATTGTTTTGAAAATGCTGCACATACCAGCTGACAAAGGTAGATGCAAAGCCTGATGTGTCTTTGTTCAATTGTTTGCATTCAAATTAACGTTAACTCACCCCATGTATTTACATGTTGATGTCGCGTTGAATAATACTGTGTAGACTAGAGTACTCCAAACAAGCTGCAACCATCGCATTTTGCAATGACTTCCACTGCCATTGTTGTCACCAGTGTTCCCACACTTGAATAACCCAGCTCTCCACTTGGAGCGGCCATTGTGCGCTCTGAGTGCTCCCAGACCGCAGCTCTCTGAATCTTTGAACAGCGATGCTGTGAGTTCTCTGAATTTCCAAACGACCAGAGAGCACCCCGGGTTTAGAAACGTACTGATAAATACTAGGTTGAATAATATGAGACCGTCCCACTGACAGCAACCCAGCAAAACTCAAATAGGCCAAGTATATATATTGGATTTTAGTGAAGACAGAAGGGGCTCGTAGCTGGTATGTTAAAAATCATGGAAGATCTATTGGTGCAGATACGTCCCACCTGTGGTAAAAAAGAAAGCCTGCTGCACCATCCTCATTGGAGTTAGCCCCCTCTTTAACAGCCAGTGCCCGCCTGGCGTTTTCCCTTTTATTCCTGATTTATGGGAGGCACAAGCTGCAGTTTATGGCCCCGGACACCTGGAAGTTAGAAACCATACACCCCTACAAAGTGGACTGGGGGTCCATGCGTAACCCTTTGAACCCTCCCTTTTGGCCGTCCACATCTTTCTTACATTCTTTTTTTTCCTTTCTTTCTTTTCTTGCCTTTTTTGTGAATGTTATCACTTCATAAGCTCTTCCCCGTCCATGACTGGCATTACGTTCCCTTACAGGTGTAATGACGGGTATCAAAATATCATTTTGCGCTCAGCGCTGCCGATAGTACACACACACACACACACACACACACACACACACACACACACACACACACACACACACACACACACACACACACACACACACACACACACACACACCACTCACTCAATTAATTTCACTGTGTGGAAAGGCGGAGACCATCAGAAAGGTCATCCCCAGTCATTAGGCACTGTGAGCATTTTAATCTTATTTGCATAACTCTGGTATCTTTGGTGTACGAACATTTGGGCTTCTCAAAAGGCTGGAATTATTTTTAAGCACGCTGAAGACAATTTACATGGAATAGAAGCACGATACCCTCCCTTTTGCATGAGCAGGACTGGAGATTCAGACAGACAGAGAGAGAGAGAGAGTGCGAGGGAAGAGAGAGACAGAGAGAGCATACTGTAGTCATTATCTGGTGTGGTGTGGAGGTTGATGGCCTCTCGATTGTGTCGTGTCAATCCAACATTCTGTGACCGCATCATGCCTGCTCTGTCACTCGCTGTCACTCTCATGGACAACTGTCTCTGGCCATGTACTGTAGGCGTCTGGTCAATCAGCGCAGTGTTCTGGTTGGGTACGCTCCTTGTGGCTTGACAGCCCACCGGTTTGAGTTGATTCCCACTCTACTACTGCAGCTCATTTAAGCAGCAGCCGGATGGGTGGGAACTCTAAATGGACGCCTGGAGCCCAGTGGCTGGGAGAGCCTCTAGATGTCACAGTGGCTTTTTCTGCTATCAACACCCTCACGATGTGCGCTCATCCATGTTTATTTGTGTCTGTAGGGCCCTTTGTTCCTTAGTGCTCAGTTTATCCCACGCGCAGCCAGCAAGCCACTGTGCATTAAACACAACGGGAGCAAGATTAAGGGCGAGGGGCAGGAGAATGAGGAGATGAAATGAAAATGCATTGTGGTGTGTGTGTGTGTGTGTGTGTGTTGATTACAGAGGTCAATAGCCGGAGCCTATTTCCGAGGCTGTAAAAGTTGCTGATGCCGGCTGACACGGGAGCTGAAGAGGAATGATTGTGTTACACATGCGGCTGCAGGGCTGCACTGCAGCGCAGCCTGCAAGGCAGACAGACTGTCGCATTTTTACACCAAAGGTCATTTTCGGTCTCTTGATTGGGACGTGCAGTTCCAGTCCTCACAACGCATTTTGTTCCTGGTCTCAGCTGGCCCTGCAGACAAGGTCATCAGACAGAATAGCAGAAAATAGCAGATCCCCAATCTCACAGTGCGCTATTTTCGGTGAGCGACACCATCGCACGACGAAGTACGAATCAGAATGAATAGAAGTGAATGAAGGGCGCGTGTTCTGGAGCTGATCCTCTGTTATCTTGACAGCTTATATCTCCGTAGTAGTTAATGGCTACTTAAGTGACTGTCAGTCGTTGGCTCAGTATCCTCAACTGACCGTTCTACCATCTATTCTTTGGTATTATCTTCCCATTCTTCCAAACTCCCACCTCATCATTTCTCCCACTCATTTTGATCTCTTGTTTCTTTCCTCTCTCTCTCTCTCTCTCTCTCTCTCTCTCTCTCTCTCTGAAGTGACTCATTGCCTCTTGGGCTAGTAGAGAGGATGATGCATTCATTTGAAGCACCTTTTTGCCTGGGGCAAAAAGAGAAAAGGGAAAAAAATAACGTTCTTTGCAAAAACATTTTTTGCTGAATTTGCAAACACAGCAACATGAATTTCAGGGACAATACTGTATGTCCTTTGTATTTTCGAATACAAGTGTTCTTATTTATTCGGCATTAAATATAATCTCTGACCCCATACCAGAAAAAGACCATAACAGTCAGTTAGTCACAGCAACAGAGAAGAAATAACATGTTAAATATAGCCTATGCACTGCAGTACAAAATGGATTATATTGTTCCAGAATAAGTTTTAATCTTCTTGGGGGCCCATAGAGTTTTAATATACCAGAACAGGAGGTTTTAAAACAGAGAGTTCCAGAGTGTCGCTTGGCAAATACATTTATTGCATTTCAGTTCATTCATTACACTGTAAAATCATCAGTGTTAATTAAAGTCCTTGAGTGTTCAATTGTAACCAAATGGACCCTTTCAGGTCCATTTGGTTACATTTGTACACACTATGGCAGATGAGCCAGTAGGGTAACACATCACAGAAACATGTGGGCAGGAATTAATTGGCATAGAGACTCAATTTGGGGGGAAATCGGGAACCATAATTGGCTACTCTAGATAAGGTCACAGTGACCTTGACCTTTGGGCACCTACTTCTAATCAGTTCATTACAATTATATTAGCACTGGACGATATGACTTCAAATTAATACCACAATTATTTCAGACATTTGCCTCGATTACAATTAATAAATGACCATTGAAAACAAAAATAGTGAAAATAGCAGATCCACAAGCTCACAACGATTGGGTTTCGATATAGTTTTGGTTAATCGCACAGTTCTAGCTACAAATACAATTCATCCTGGAGTTCATCCTTGAGTCTAAGTGGATGTTTACCCCAAATGTCATGAAATTCCCTCAAGGAGTTCCTGAGTTATTGCGTTCACAACGGCTGGGGCGGATGGACAGTAGGTATGTACAGATGGACAACCCAGAAAGAAACATAATGCCTCCGGCCACGGCTGTCTCTGCCGGAGGCATAAAGACCATGTCCTCCGATGTGGTGAATTATTCATGACTGTACTGTAGCTTTACCAGAAACTACTACCTGCCGAGGAGAAGATGCACACTCAGAAAAACACACACACACACACACACACACACACACACACGTGCGCGTGCGCACCCACGCAGGCATGCACCCATGCACACACAAACAGAGAGAATCTCGTATTTATGCCCCTTTTATCCCTCTTGCTGTCTGTCTTCCTTCCTGCTGCCTCATGGTGTGGCTGCCGGCTGGTGCAAAGCCCTTTTCCTCTGCGGTGTCGGATTGCTTGTCGCTCAGGAGGCTGCCGTGTGATGAGATGACACACATGCAGTGGTGGAAAGTAACTAATTACATTTACTCAAGTACTGGCCTTAAGTACGATTCCTGGGCGCTTTTACTTTTCTTGAGTATTTACCGTTCTATCTCTACATGTGGTATTTCTACTTTTACTTATAAGTAAAGAATCGTGTGTACTTCTTCCACCACTGGTAAGACGCTGCTTCCTCCTGTGTTGATGCCAATGGAATCAGAATTGGAATCACAGCACCAGTCAGGTGCAATAAAGAATGCTGCCACAGTGTGCGAGTGTTCTTTCATGCCAATGGAATCAGAGTCATACTTTATTCTCCAGGCCCAGAACGCTGTCTACCCGTGTCACAAGACACAAGTAGACAGCATCTCTTCACAGCATCCCAAGTTCCCAACACAGCATCCCAAACAAAAACAGAAAAACAGTTATGCAAACACAGTAGCCTCAATGTTAATCTATCCATTTTGTAACTGTTGGAGTGAATGAACATCACCAAATGGACCCGTAAAATTAAAGGGGGTGTAAGTAATATGTTTTTGTTAAAAAAAAAGGAAATAAAGAAAAAAAAAGTTTTTTATAGCTTTATATTCTGATAATCATTTTCAAGTCGGTATACCAATTTTATCCAAACAGGAGATAGAACCATGACAATAATTGATCAGTTCCAATTTTGTCCGGTAATTTTTTTGTTTCATCACTTGTAATTTCATTACATCACTTTTGAATTGTACTGTATCTATATTGCACTTTGAATGCATCAGCACTTTTTTTTTTACCTACAGTATGTTGTCTGCTCTCTCTACTTTTTAATATTTTTAAACCGCTTTGCCTATTTTTTAATGTGTCTATTGTTTTTAAATGTGAAGCACCATGAGTTGTGGAGAACGGTATTTTGCTCCCCTGTATGCCTAGTGTGTATTGTGGAAGTGACAAAAATTCTGATTCTGATGATTATCCTGTATGAGGACTCGCTCCTGATTCGATGAAATGGGTTCCTGACCTGAAAAGTTTTTTTCTGTTTACTAAAGAGCTGGAGAGATGCGGAAACCATTGGTACTGAACAAATACTTTATAGAAGTGGTTCTCATCGTGGGGTCCGCGGACCCCAGGGGTCCTTTAGATGGTTCCCACCCAGCTAAATCTTAGTTAGGAACCAAATGTGTACACTCTCAGAGTTACGGGGATCCGTGGCCTAATGCATACCAAAAATGTTGGCCCTTGAAATTAAAAAGTTAGAGAACCACTGCTCATAGAGCAACGATTGCTTTTAGAGCAATTTAACAATTGTACCCCATCCCGATTCCCTTCGGTTCCATTATTAGCACTATGGTTATTCATTAAGTTGTGTTACTTTAATGAGGCTCCTTGATTAAATCTACAGTTTGTTCTCTGAGAACAAATATTCGTCTCATCTTGCTCATTCCTGGACACGGTCCCATAACCTTGCAGGGTTTGAACAAGATTTGACGGTTCTACGTGAGCAAATATGAAATCCCTCTAAGGGTAGGAAAGGCTTCTGGTGTGCAATTAGTCCTTTGAGTTGTTTTGCCGCTAGCCATGGTGGGGCGGGGCGCGCCGCTAGGTGCCAGAGTGCTTTCTCGCACAACACGTTTTGCCTGACATGTTTTATAGGTGCTACTGGAGCACGATGGGCATGCAACTTGAGGCAACACCTCCTGTTTGAAAAATAAATAAACAAAACTCAAAACTAAAGGGGTATGCTGGGAGGTAACCGGATAGTGCAGCGATCCCTGGTACGATTCCGGCTGGAGACCTGCGTGTCCTTTCTTCTTTCTCTCTGTCCTCACTTTCTTGGCTGTCTACTATATCCTATCTGAATAAAATGCATAAAATAAAAGGCAACTGGCCAAACAATAGCTATGGTGAGTGTCTCGCTGGGGCCTCTATTTGTTCCTTGATGCTTATGCATTGCATTCAGTGAATCCTGTAATTAGTGGGCGCAATTGTCTTCTCCTCACAGCAGTCGTTAATCTGGCAGTTTAAAGGTTAAGCGGAGCAGGGGTGTTTTCTCACTGATTTAAGATTTGAATAAACAGCAGCAGCTTATAGGCTCTTGTCTCTAAATGATGTTTATTGATTTTTAGCGGTTTAAACAGGTGGAATGACACTGGCCGGGGCAACATGACACACATCATCCATGCACTCTGTGCATTTGCTGTTGTACAACATAATCAGGCTAATTGTTTTTATGTAGCAAAGTTTGTCTTTGTTTCCCCTGTGATGTTGTAAAATGAATTTATTGTTGTGTGTGTGTGTGTGTGTGTGTGTGTGTGTGTGTGTGTGTGTGTGTGTGTGTGTGTGTGTGTGTGTGTGTGTGTGTGTGTGTGTGTGTGTGTGTGTGTGTGTGTGTGTGTGTGTGTGTGTGTGTGTGTGTGTGTGTCTGTTTGTGGACATGATGTCCTTTTTTAATCATCGCTCCGCTGGTTAGTCGAAACATAATTAAAAGCAAGGTGTGTCAGGGCTCTGGGAGCTTAAGTCTCTGCAGTTGTTGTCTGTGATTATTAGTTAATAAACCGTTTGTGGAGTATCACAATGAATTGCTCCACATAGTGTAAGCCTTTCTCTGATGTATGAATGATACACGAGAGCAAGAGAGAGTCAAATATAGAGTTATGAGAGACAGATGAACAGCGCTTTAGAAGAAAAGTATCAATACTGTACGTGTTGAAATGAAATATCCATCCATTTAGTGGATCAAGCGAACTCTGTGCACTCGCCTCAGAGAAAGAGTGAGAGCGAGAGAGGGAAAGCTGAAGGGGACAGTGTGTCTTTATAACGAGGATTCGTGATGATTCATGATCACACACACACCATCTTTTATTTCACATTTCCTTCCTAAATGCATTCGTCATGCTGGAAGTTCTTTTTTTGTGTGCTGTAGAATCAACACATTTATATTTGTCCGCTCTGAAATGTGTCTTGTCATTTAGGACCGGGCAATATACGTGTGTGTGTATATATCGATTTTATATCGATATCATTGAATGAGAGAGTGTTTTCTTTTCCTGGTTTTAATCACTTAAGCTTTAGTTTTTCCAAAATGTATGAAAACATTGAATATGGCCGAACTACAATAAATTGTGAGCTGGTAGAAATGCTGTTTTACATTTCTTTGTGTGCGTGTGAAAGCTTTTAAGGGAGTGGGTGGACAAGACTCACTGGAGGAGAAGGATGAATGATTCACGTCATATTTGTCTTCACTATCCATCTTCACTTCAACACTCTGGGGCTTCTTATCTATTGACAGAGCTGCTTATAATGTCAGAGTCAGAGATGAAAAGAGACAGGGCTAACCTCGACTCACCGTAAGGTGATTCTTCTGTGCTGTTCAATTATTCAGGCAGCCCATAGTTTATTGAGGTAACCATGCTGTAGTTTAGCCTGGTACCTGCCTTATTTGTCTTCAGTGACTTAACAGCTCTTAACATCTCAGAGCTAATATGTTTTTTCAGCCAAGATGACCTTCTCACAGAGATGTTGTCCTTTGCCGTTTACTTAATTATTTACTCCCCATGATTTGTGATTATTTCTGATAGGGCTAACCACTTGGAAATGCAAGGTCGTGAAAAGTTTAAACTAAGAACAATCTTGTATTTTGCAGTTACCATAGCGACCTCAAGGCAGGTGTATTTGTAATTTATTTTTTCATAGATGACAACACCATTGTTCAATGATGCAAAAATAATTGGGAAAATTGTAAGATACATTCTGTTTCACTGTGAATATCTATGCTATGCATTTCGTTATCCAAACGGCACTGAGGTTGAATTTAGAGGCCTGTTGTTCTTTCTTGATGCAGATATGTCTGCATCAGTTGTATTGCAGTAGGGCTGAACGATATATCATAATATATCGTTCAGCCCTACTGCAATTATAATAATTATATTGCAATTGTATAATTATCTAGATACGAACATCCCCCGCTCACCCTGCATGTACAGCTAAAACTAGCCAATCACAAACATCCCTTTGTTGCAGCCCCAAAGGAAAACCAACCATGTTTTGCTCTGCATGTTACATAGAAAAAAGTTATAGACAATTCAACTCTGGCATGGGACAGGTGGCCAGATGTGTGCGTGAGACGAGCATCCGCGGCATCTCAATTGATTGCGCTCCCTTTTATTGAAAATGAATTACTAGGCGGTAGTAGGCGCTGGCTGGAAAGTAATTAATGGCATTAATACATTCTAAATAGGAGCAGCATTTTGTAATTCTTTCTCCAGTCGTTTCCATTTTTCAGTTAACCAATCTAATCTTTGTATCGCATACAAAAAACAACAGCAAAAAATACACTCATCCCTTATTTTCTCTCACATTAGTCATATTCCTACATTCTCTTAGTTTATTATCACAGCTATTCCACAACTTGACTCCCTTAAAGGACGACATCACCACTTTTCAACCTATCTTCATATATTAGGTCCTCACTAATGCTCATGATAAAATGATACAATTTTTTTCTACTTGGTCTGTGTCTCATAGGAGGGCTGTGGACAGTCCAGAAACCCGTCTACCAGTGACATCATCGTTAGGCAGGATTTTTTTTTCCAAAAAGATTTAAAAAAAAATATTTAGATTTTTATTAAGGCGAGAACAATGGGATCTATTATTGCATTGCAACTTTCCAGGAATACAAAGCCTGCAGTTTCTATTAGCTTGGATTCCCCATCGATGATGTCACTGGTAGACGGGTTTCTGAACTGTCTACAGCCCTCCTCTGAGACACAGACTGATTAGAAAAAAATGGTACCATTTTATCATGAGCATTAGTGAGGACCTATTATATGAAGATATGTTGAAAACTGGTGAAGTCGTCCTTTAACAGCTACACATCAAAGTTTCACATATTTTGTCCTTGCCATCTTTTTTTCCTCTATAGCAACAGTGAAAACTAAGAATGCTTAGTTTTCACTGTTGCTATACTTAAAAGATCAAATAACATGTATGTGAACCCATAGTCATATTGTATTGCTATCGAGATATTTGGCATTAGTGCCAAGATATGAAATTTCGTCAATATCGTGCAATCCCTATATTGTAGTGGACAGGTCTCTGCTGAGCCTCATCCTGTGGGTCTCACCAAAGACTGAAATAAAAGGGCTACTGGTTTAACAGTTTTCCTTCAGAGCGACAACACTGACAACCTGTTTTTGTCCCCCCCTGCATGTGCGTTGGAGTCACTAAATGGTCATTGCGGGTACGATTTCTATAACAGAGATTGTTATCAGTCGCTCTGGAACGACTGGGTAGAATGAGAACAGATGTGTTCTCTCAACACCGCCTCGGGCACAAGTAATGTAACCACACAGCACTATAGTGTTTCTTTTAAAACATTCACCACTCGACCGGCGATTCCCAACCTGTGGGCCGGGGCCCCACTGGTGGGCCTTCAGGATATTGCAAGAGGGCCCACAAATGTTTGGCAAAACACTTAAGATTTTATTGATAATATAACATTAATATTGGAAAGTCTTAAAAGGTCATGGTATTTTTGTCTTTAAAAACTTGAAAAAATATGAGGTTTCATCGTGATACAGATAAATAGGAACTTAAAGTATACTAAGTTAGTTCCAAGCCGGAAAGCAATCAATTGACTGATCATTAAACCGATCAAATGTACGCAGCCCACCCATTTGACCACTCAGCGCGGCAGCGGGTGCGGGCCGTGAACACTTACGGTTTCCGGGCCCTGATCCAGAAAAGTTTGGGAACCGCAGCAGTAGACCTTTTTGGCTAAGTCTGAATATTCACCTTGAGGCTAGAGTGCCAAGCAAAGGACTTCATAACTCATGAGACTGTTAGACTGTTAGTCAATACTTCAACCCCAGCTTTTCGACGGCCTTCAGATACCACATTGTCAGGTGATTTGAAAAGGCCCTGCCCTGGATTCAGCCTGATGCCTGCTGGTACACTAGCTAGCTCTGAGGAAGACACTCAATATACTGTAGACCTTTTCAAAGGAGGAGGTTATAACATTTTTATGTCAGCCATCATTGTGGTTTTAAAAAAAGAAGAAAAAAATCAACTGATGGCTTGTGACATGTTTAAAGGCTGTTGTCATTGTCATTCCATCTTCATGTTGATATGGCTGGAGGATCGAAAGGTCTGCATGAAAAAAATAATTAAATCTAAAGGTAGCCAGTGTGTTATGACATAAAATTACGCCTATGGTACCATGTCACCTATGTGAAAGAAGTCAAAGGTCAATTACAGTGCAGTAAGTGACATACAAGCACATGCTTATGGAGAAAAGGCTCAGCAACTACAGTCAAAAAGGGGGCATTGTGAGAGATTATTAAAAGAAAATATGTGCCGTTCACGAGTCTTATGACGGAGCTGAAGTTTAACTTTGATCCACCCTTTGATGTGAATGGCGTCCAGTTAAGTGTTTTGGAAAATGGCTGTAGAAGGCAGGCAGTGTGTAGGCCCACTGTTCACACTCATACCCTCCATCAAGAGCTGGCCTGTAATATCCCTGGCAGCCAAGCTCCGCATTACATAATGCATAGGCGGGTGTCTGTTGTGGAAAATGCGAGAGAACCACTTTTAATAGCTTAAGGGTAATAAGTAACGTAAACAATTCCGAAAATCATTACCAACACCCGGCACAGTAACGGCAATTCCCAAATGAAAAATCACATCAAGGCACAAATCCCAGAATATAGGGTCTTAAACTGTATGTTGTACCATGACAAAGAATGCTGATCATGCGGTATTGACAGCTCTGCTGGTATTACTGCTCTTCATTATGCTCATGTGCTCTGGTGAAAGCGAATGGATTTTGCAGGCAAATCCTCAATACCGTTTATCAGCATATAACAGCGCCGTTTGTCAGCAGTGTGCATCTGATAATGATAATATGTACCGCATTAAACCACTGTCATCTTCTTTTTAGCTCGCCTAAAACGCTTTGACGTGCAATATCAGTCAAGCAATCATGCATTGAATAACACTGGTCACTGGCAGTATTCCATTACTATGTACTGTTAAACTCAAAGTTTAACAGGCGTACTTGATGACTCGCCCAGTTTTGGACGACGAGAATAGTTGGACCTGATCAGAGGAATGAGGCAAGCGGAACATTTGGAAAACAAGTTAATCATCTCTTATCCCTACCCCTTTCTAAACTGGCTTTCAAACTTCTTGTGCCCCAAGGCAAAGTCTCAAGGCACACCTGTTTTCATAGCGAAAATAGCCAATCTACAAGCTCACAATGACGTGTCACACCGTGATGCGTTGTGCACTTGTAGATCTGCTATTTTTTGTAAATGTGTGAACATTTTTATAAAATGTTCATAATTATTTTCATATAATTGCATGCCCCAAATAGTTTCAACCAGGTTGAAAGTGGTTATAGAATTTGCCTCTGTATTGGGAAATAAGTACTGATAGTAAACAAATCTTAAAAATAGTTTTAATAGTTGTAGTGTAGTGTAGTTATACACAAACTCCCAAGGCACACCTGGACTTGTCTCACGACATATCAGTGTGCCTCTGTTATGGAGCTACTGGGGGCTGCAGTGGCTCAGGAGGTGGAGTGACCTCTTGGGAATCGGAAGGATCACGATTCAATCCCCGGCTCCCCGTGGGGTTAGTGTCCTTGAGAAAGTCACTGAACCCCTTAACTGACGAGCGGGTTGGTACCCTTGCATGGTTGCCCCTGCCATCGGCGTGTGAATGTGTGTGTGAATGGTTGAATGTAATGCACATTGTATAGTGCTGTTCAAATGCACAGTTTACCTTACAATTTTTACTGCCTTACTTTTAATTAATTGATTGAAAACTTTACTAACAGTTTGCAAACAGTACAGCAAGTTCAATTACGCAAGCAATGCTAAAAGGATAACAGGCTTGTTTCCATTGTGGTCCTACTGTATGTATTCAATTCATTATCAAGACATACAAGAAACATACAAGACATACAATACAATACAAATCCTCATCAATACCAGGAGGACTACTCTGAGCTATTCGAGCATGAACTGTACTGTGGAGAAGTTTAAAAGTTGAGGTGTCAGTATTTAATCTCGTGCATATATACACCATATCTCTGCTGTCGGGCAGAAACCAGCTAACTCCAAAATGTTTTTCAGGAAATGACAAAAGCAAAACAAAAAGTGGAGTTAGGAGGTTTTGTTCATCATTGATAAGAACAGCTGAATGGACCTCCAAACTCTCAATGAGGTTGGAGGTCAAAAGGGGGTGGAGCCTGGAGTCAGCAAAACCAGCTAACTCCACCCCCCTTTGGTGGAGTAGCTGGTTTAGCAGAAAGTTTGAGGAACCAATGGAGTTAGCTGGTTTTGACAGAAGTGCTTTTTAATACTTTTCATTGGTTCAATACTTTTTTAGCGGTGCCAACCGCTCTAAGCTTGACTTTGTCCGTATGTCCGTCCGTCCGTCCGTCCGTATCAGCACGGGATGATGAGCACAGGATTTTACACAGCTATAACTCCAGAGTGCAGCATGCCACCAAGTCCAAATATGGTATGTGGACTTAGACCACCAATAGGGACGAGCATGACTTGCTGAAGTTAGCAAAGAGGGGTCCAGGGACCCCCCGCGTATGTTATGTCCGTCCGCCCGTTTAGGGCAC